>NW_028317888.1:1065555-1217777 GCF_062004578.1 Staurois parvus
AACACCTTATTGAAGTTTTTAAACAAATTGAATGAAAATAATAAGAATATCAGACTTACATGGGAACATAGCTAGGAAGAAATACAGTTTTTAGATTTAAATATTAAAATTATAAATGGAAAATTTTTAACTAAAACATATTTTAAAAGTGTGGATCGTAATGGATATATACCAATGGGGAGTTGTCATTTCCCCCCTTGGTTGTTTAATATCCCAAAGGGTCAGTTTGTGAGAGTCAGGAGGAACTGTACCCTAGTTAGTGATTATTTAGAAGTTGGGATCTAGATTTGTGGATAAAGGGTATCCTAAGGATATGATCACCCGGAGTATAGTAGAAGTGGGAAATAGGGATAGAAGTATATTCTTACAAGATAATAAGAAAGAAGAGAATACAGAGAACAACCTATCAATAATCTTAGATTTTAATATCCATTACAAAAAAATAGAATTTTTAGTAAACATTGGGGTATTTTAAGGGCAGACCCCATTTTAAGAGGTGTTTTACCAGCTGTTCCCAAATTTGCGTATAGAAAAGCACCCACGGTGAAATCAAAGGTGGTTAAGAGTGTATTAGATCCTCCCAGTCAGAATAAAGTCATGTTTTTACCCATGCAGAAATTGCTACGCCTGTATAGCCACTAGAAGATCAAATACCAGACGTAAGAACTGTATTGCTAATACTACTGGACAAGAGTTCATCATTAAAGACTTCATTTCATGCACAACAGAGGGGTAGTATACTGCTTAGAATGTGAATGTGGATTACAATATATTGGCAGAAATAAAAGAGCGCTATGGAAGAGACTCAGGGAGCACGTTCAAAACATTAGGAAGGGTTCCCTAAGCACCATGTCTCTAGGCAATGTACCACACATCACAACAAGGATCCCAGTAATATCAAATTCTGGGGGATAGAAAAATGTAAGAGACACTGGAGAGGCAGTAATAAAATTAGATCCCTCAGCCAAGCCGAGTCACGTTGGATTTATTATATGAAAACTATGGTCCCTAGAGAGTTGAATGTTGAGTTTGATCTCAATTGTTTTATCAGTGATTTTTAATAAATATTTTAGTTTTTAGATCGTTGGCTGTCTATATATTTTTTATACATTTTATTATATATTCCATTTATATTTTATTTATTTTTTATTGTAATTGTATTTATGGAATTATGTTATTTATTTAGGTATCAATCTATGTTCATGTGTGGGTATATTGCATACACATGTGGTCATTTTTATTTTATTTATATACTTATTTTTTATTTATCATTTTTTGTCTTCAAAAGGTGTTCTGAGTTTTTTATATCGATATGGGTATACTTATATTTTTACGTATATAGTTATTTATTTTTATTCTTATATACACTTCATCTTTCTGGGTAGTGTATATGTTAGAATACATTTATTTCCACCTGGTTTATTCCCCTTTTTTAAATAGTTAATATTAGTAGAATTTATTTAGAGTTGTTTTAATAATAAAGGTTTTTTTAGTGATCATTTTGGATCCTGACTGTGTTGGGGTTTTTAGCTGGATCTAATGTCTTTTTCCTGGGTATGGAGGTTAGTTTATGAATATATATATATATATAATTAATACCGTTTTGGTTTCCATCCAATGGTCGCGGCTAATTATTAGCCTGGGAGGCCAGGTATGCGCCATATCTACATTTTTAGGCCTCTAGAAAATGGCCACGTGTCTGTTATCAGCTTGGGAGGTGGGATATGCACCAATGCCAATATAAAAGGAAAGGAGCAGCTGTGTCTACTTGGTGATACCCCGAGGAAGTCACGAGACCACGTGACGTAACACGTAGGTAACGCCGATACGCAGCTTCCGGAGCGAGTGATGCAATTCCGGTGGAGGACGCCATCTTAGTACACCCAGGAAGTACCACATGGATGCAGCATACCCACATATAGCAGGAGGAAGGGACTGCAGGTTCATGTGAGTGTACTTCCTATGTTTAAATAAAGACTGCATGATTAATAATACTACACTATGGAGGATCTTTTTATCACTCACTGGGATTGTGAGTAATATACCCTACAGAGTATCCTTATAAAACGCAGAGGAGGAAGCATTTGGAGGCTGAACAGGAGACCGTTTATGATCCTTGGCTTTCTGGAGAGGTATTAGCCGGAGATATAAAGGATCCAGAGTGATCCTGAATACCTGTTGGGCCCTTTTGGGTCGCAGGAAGGAGGTGAGGAGGCACTGCAGCTGCAGTGGATTTAAAGTGTGCCGGCACTTGCATGAAGTGTTCACGTTTCACACATTGCATGGTGTTTTATCACGTTTTATCCGCACTTGTTACTTTATGGACTTGTTATAAAAGGTTTTCTGATTGCTATCAAGGACACTTAACACCAGTCTATTTTATTATGTGTGTTTATCACCATTTTTAGGTCACTGAGGTGACCCATACACTAGTATTGTCCACGTTGTTATCACGGTTCTGATTAGCACTATATTGTTATGTATATTTTGGTTTGTTGATTTATTAGCACTTTATGAGTGTTTGGTTACACATTTATTTTTATTCACTTTTGTAGTTAGCGCTGCACCATTCATTTTCAATTGTTTTCTTGATCTGATTGGTATTATCATTGGGTGTTGGCCGCTATTGGTTAGGATATTTCCGTATCAGCAAACGAGGATTTTTAGTTTTTCTTTTTACCCCCCAATAAGTACTGACCCCGGTCTGATCTGTCTACCCCGTTATAATTGCATTCTCCCCTCTCCATCCTAGTTTATATACTCCTCCAGCCTTCCCATAAACCCCTCCCCCAGCACAGCAGACCCCCATCCATGTAAATGCAAACCATCTCTAGTATATAGGCTGCACCCCAATGAGAGTCAGCCCAGTGCTCTAGGGCAGGACTCCATTTTTATTCTTCTCCTGCCATCAATGGCCAACCCGGTCCCACACTTCATCCATGTCTTTGGGGACCTCTGATCTCCTCATGAACTGTTTCTTCCATGATGAAGATCAGCCATGGAGTATATCTGAGGTGTATATCAGGGTGTGCTTCTTCCCCACATGAGAGCTGGGATGTCCAGCAACATTCATCTAGAATACATTTCCCGCACTCAAGGCTCTAATACACCTCCAGGGTTGTGTGGGACCCCTGAAGTACAGGAAGACAGGACTTCAGTGAGGAACATTTCCCTCACTCAGGACAGGAAAGTGGCTTCTCCTTCATGTGCAGTGTCTGATGTCTGGAAAGATGGGACTTTTGTGAAAAACATTTCCCGCAGTCAGGACAGGAATACGGCTTCTCCCCTGTGTGAGATCTCTGATGTATGTAAAGATGGGACTTCACTGAAAAACATTTCCCACACTCAGGGCAGGAATACGGCTTCTCCCCCGTGTGAGATCTCTGATGTCTGTAAATACTGGACTCATCTAAATAACATTTCCCGCACTCAGGGCAAGAATACGGCTTCTCTCCTGTATGACGTCTCTTATGACTTTGAAATTTGGACTTCACCAAAAAACATTTCCCGCACTCAGGACAGGAATACGACTTCTCCCCCGTGTGAGATCTCTGATGTGTGTAAAGATTGGACTTCTGTGAAAAATATTTCCCGCACTCAGGACAGGAATATGGCTTTTCCCCTGTGTGAGATCTCTGATGTATGTAAAGATTGGACTTAACTGAAAAACATTTCCCGCACTCAGGACAAGGATACGGCTTCTCCCCCGTGTGAGATCTTTTATGCCTATTAAGATGGTATGTAGAACTGAACCTCTTCCCACACTCAGTACAGGAGAAGCTCTTCCCTGTTGGAAGGCCGGTTCGGTCCCGTACAGTCTGAGGTTCCTCAGGATTAGAGATGAGCGAAGTATTCAAAAATTCGATTCGACTGATTCGGCGAATTCGTAGAAAAAATTCGATTCGAGTCGAATATATTCGCTGTGAATTTAACTTAAAAAAGGGTGTTTCTAGGCTTCAGAGAGACTTAATATTAGTGCTGAACACTGTACCTTTAATTTAAATGCCCTTGGAGTCTGCTGGGGAAGAGAAATAATACTGTCAGGCAGTATGACATGCAGATGAGTGCCGTCGATCTTAGAATCACCGCACACTTCACTCATTTGGCCAGTCACGGGGCCAAAACCAGAGTGTGGAGCCACAGTGTGGCGGTGGAGGCAGCAGCAATGGGAGGCCATGCAGCACCCTATGACAAAAATGGAAACCACCAGCAGTGTGAGGAGACCTGAAAGTGGCACATGGCAGAGTGTGGCGATAGAGACAGCAGCAATGGGAGGCCGTACAGGGACCCATGACACACTCTGGACCTGGCAGCAGCATGAGGAGGCGGTACAGGGGCCCATGGCAGATTACGGGCCTGGCAGCAGCATGAGGAGTCGGTAGGGGGGCCCATGGCAGATTACAGGCCTGGCAGCAGCAATGGGAGGCCGTACAGGGACCCATGACACAATCTGGACCTGGCAGCAGCATGGGGAGGCGGTACAGGGGCCCATGACAGATTACGGGCCTGGCAGCAGCATTTGGAGTCGGTACGGGGGCCCATGACACACTCTGGACCTGGCAGCAGCATGAGGAGGCGGTACAGGGGCGCATGACAGATTACAAGCCTGGCAGCAGCAACTTGGACAGGAGGACGTTCAGTTTCTGCACCGTCTGGTGCGTGCTCGCAAACTGTTGTCTCTTGGAAACGGATTCCAAGAAAGACTGCTGACGGAATCCGTGAAGAGGAGTAGCAGGAGAAGGAGCATCTGAACGAGCGGAATATGCCAACAAGCGACAACAGGGGCCCATGACAGATTACGGGCCTGGCAGCAGCATGAGGAAGCGGTACGGGGGCCCATGGCAGATTAGGGGCCTGGCAGCAGCTATGGGAGGCCCGTAATCTGCCAGCACCCTATGACAAAAAATGGAACCCACCAGCAGTGTGAGGAGACCTGAAAGTGGCACATGGCAGAGTGTGGCGATGGAGACAGCAGCAATGGGAGGCCGTACAGGGACCCATGACACACTCTGGACCTGGCAGCAGCATGAGGAGGCGGTATAGGGGCCCATGGCAGATTAGGGGCCTGGCAGCAGCTATGGGAAGCCCGTAATCTGCCAGCACCCTATGACAAAAAATGGAATACACCAGCAGTGTGAGGAGACCTGAAAGTGGCACATGGCAGAGTGTGGCGATGGAGACAGCAGCAATGGGAGGCCGTACAGGGACCCATGAGAGACTCTGGACTTGGCAGCAGCATGAGGAGGCGGTATAGGGGCCCATGGCAGATTAGGGGCCTGGCAGCAGCTATGGGAGGCCCGTAATCTGCCAGCACCCTATGACAAAAAATGGAACACACCAGCAGTGTGAGGAGACCTGAAAGTGGCACATGTTTGGGGCATGATTCATGGCGGATTTAGTCAGTTGTGTCAGGAACTGGTGGTTTGAAATCCAGACTAATCCACGCCTGATTCATTTTCACAAACGTCAGTCTCTCCACACTTTGGGTGGACAGTCGTGTCCTCCGCGGAGTTGCAATACCTCCTGCCGCACTAAACACGCGCTCCGATGCCACGCTACTGGCCGGGCATGACAGCCTTTCAAGGGCAAATTCAGCTAGTTGGGGCCAAAGGTCAAGTTTCGTTGCCCAGTAGTCAAGGGGATTGTCTACCTCGGTTGGCAGGGTGCTGTCCAAGTAGGCCTAAGCCTGTTGTTTGAGGTCCTGCTCCAGGTCCACCTGATGCTGCTGCTGCTGCTGCTGCTGCTGCTGCTGCGGCTGGTTAGTAGTTTCCTCACTGCGCTGGTGAAGAAAGCTACTCATCATCGACTGCAGACTGAGGCAGCCGCTGCTGGTGGAGCTGCCACTGCTCCTACCACCCCACCCCTCCCCTGCTGCCATGGCAGCGGAACGCGAGCGCACAGGGCCCACAGTGTCTGAGGATGGACGTTGGCGCAGACAGGCAGAGACCAGCTGACTACATAGGTGGTTTTTATAGTACGTTATTTTGGCCTCCCTCTCAGCAGGTGTGAAAAAGGCCACCATTTTGGAACGGTAGCGAGGGTCCAACAAGGTGGACAGCCAAAAGTCATCCCTCTGTCTGATGGTTATTATTCGGCTGTCGCTACGCAAGCAACCGAGCATGCTATGGGCCATTTGTGCCAAGGAATGCGAGGGACTCCCTGCCTCCATCTCCACAGCATACTGCCACGGTGCGTCTGGGTCCTCTGTCTCCTCCTCCTCCTCTACCAGATGCTCCTGCTCCTCCACTCCTGTCCGCTGAGTGGAAAAACCACCCATTTCACTCAATAATTCCTGAGCACCAATGTCCTCCTCTACCTCCTCCTCTTCTTCCTGTCCTGCCCCCACAGGGGTCATGTGGCGTTGAGATCTGTGCGCCACGTCTACCGCACCCTGACCAGCCATTGTTAACAGCATTTGTTCCAGGACGTGCAACAGAGGAATGACGTCGTTCATCCCATAGTCCTGCCGACTCACGAATAGCGTGGCCTCCTCAAAGGGCCTGAGCAAGCGCAGGTGTCACGCATGAGCTGCCAATGGCTGACATCTAAGTTACACAGGGAATACCTTTATCCGCTTTTAACATCAGGAAATCTGTGATGGCCTTTTGCTGTTCGTAAAGGCGGTCTAACATGTGTAGGGTTGAATTCCACCTTGTTGCAACGTCACAGCATGAGGAGTCGGTATAGGGGCCCATGGCAGATTAGGGGCCTGGCAGCAGCTATAGGAGGCCCATAATCTGCCAGCACCCTATGTCAAAAAATTCAACACACCAGCAGTGTGTGAGGAGACCTGAAAGTGGCACATGGCAGAGTGTGGCGATGGAGACAGCAGCAATGGGAGGCCGTACAGGGACCCATGACAGACTCTGGACCTGGCAGCAGCATGAGGAGGCGGTATATAGGGGCCTATGGCAGATTAGGGGCCTGGCAGCAGCTATGGGAGGCCCTTAATCTGCCAGCACCCTATGTCAAAAAATTCTACACACCAGCAGTGTGTGAGGAGACCTGAAAGTGGCACATGGCAGAGTGTGGCGATGGAGACAGCAGCAATGGGAGGCCGTACAGGGACCCATGACAGACTCTGGACCTGGCAGCAACATGAGGAGGCGGTATATAGGGGCCTATGGCAGATTAGGGGCCTGGCAGCAGCTATGGGAGGCCCTTAATCTGCCAGCACCCTATGTCAAAAAATTCTACACACCAGCAGTGTGTGAGGAGACCTGAAAGTGGCACATGGCAGAGTGTGGCGATGGAGACAGCAGCAATGGGAGGCCGTACAGGGACCCATGACAGACTCTGGACCTGGCAGCAGCATGAGGAGGCGGTATATAGGGGCCCATGGCAGATTAGGGGCCTGGCAGCAGCTATAGGAGGCCCATAATCTGCCAGCACCCTATGTCAAAAAATTCAACACACCAGCAGTGTGAGGAGACCTGAAAGTGGCACATGGCAGAGTGTGGCGATGGAGACAGCAGCAATGGGAGGCCGTACAGGGACCCATGACAGACTCTGGACCTGGCAGCAGCATGAGGAAGCGGTATATAGGGGCCTATGGCAGATTAGGGGCCTGGCAGCAGCTATGGGAGGCCCTTAATCTGCCAGCACCCTATGTCAAAAAATTCTACACACCAGCAGTGTGTGAGGAGACCTGAAAGTGGCACATGGCATGAGAGACTCTGGACCTGGCAGCAGCATGAGGAAGCGGTATATAGGGGCCTATGGCAGATTAGGGGCCTGGCAGCAGCAATGGGAGGCCCATAATCTGCCAGCACCCTATGTCAAAAAATTCTACACACCAGCAGTGTGTGAGGAGACCTGAAAGTGGCACATGGCATGAGAGACTCTGGACCTGGCAGCAGCATGAGGAAGCGGTATATAGGGGCCTATGGCAGATTAGGGGCCTGGCAGCAGCTATGGGAGGCCCATAATCTGCCAGCACCCTATGTCAAAAAATTCTACACACCAGCAGTGTGTGAGGAGACCTGAAAGTGGCACATGGCAGAGTGTGGCGATGGAGACAGCAGCAATGGGAGGCCGTACAGGGACCCATGACAGACTCTGGACCTGGCAGCAGCATGAGGAGGCGGTATATAGGGGCCCATGGCAGATTAGGGGCCTGGCAGCAGCTATAGGAGGCCCATAATCTGCCAGCACCCTATGTCAAAAAATTCAACACACCAGCAGTGTGAGGAGACCTGAAAGTGGCACATGGCAGAGTGTGGCGATGGAGACAGCAGCAATGGGAGGCCGTACAGGGACCCATGACAGACTCTGGACCTGGCAGCAGCATGAGGAAGCGGTATATAGGGGCCTATGGCAGATTAGGGGCCTGGCAGCAGCTATGGGAGGCCCTTAATCTGCCAGCACCCTATGTCAAAAAATTCTACACACCAGCAGTGTGTGAGGAGACCTGAAAGTGGCACATGGCATGAGAGACTCTGGACCTGGCAGCAGCATGAGGAAGCGGTATACAGGGGCCTATGGCAGATTAGGGGCCTGGCAGCAGCAATGGGAGGCCCATAATCTGCCAGCACCCTATGTCAAAAAATTCTACACACCAGCAGTGTGTGAGGAGACCTGAAAGTGGCACATGGCATGAGAGACTCTGGACCTGGCAGCAGCATGAGGAGGCGGTATATAGGGGCCTATGGCAGATTAGGGGCCTGGCAGCAGCTATGGGAGGCCCTTAATCTGCCAGCACCCTATGTCAAAAAATTCAACACACCAGCAGTGTGAGGAGACCTGAAAGTGGCACATGGCAGAGTGTGGCGATGGAGACAGCAGCAATGGGAGGCCGTACAGGGACCCATGACAGACTCTGGACCTGGCAGCAGCATGAGGAAGCGGTATATAGGGGCCTATGGCAGATTAGGGGCCTGGCAGCAGCTATGGGAGGCCCTTAATCTGCCAGCACCCTATGTCAAAAAATTCAACACACCAGCAGTGTGTGAGGAGACCTGAAAGTGGCACATGGCATGAGAGACTCTGGACCTGGCAGCAGCATGAGGAAGCGGTATATAGGGGCCTATGGCAGATTAGGGGCCTGGCAGCAGCAATGGGAGGCCCATAATCTGCCAGCACCCTATGTCAAAAAATTCTACACACCAGCAGTGTGTGAGGAGACCTGAAAGTGGCACATGGCATGAGAGACTCTGGACCTGGCAGCAGCATGAGGAAGCGGTATATAGGGGCCTATGGCAGATTAGGGGCCTGGCAGCAGCAATGGGAGGCCCATAATCTGCCAGCACCCTATGTCAAAAAATTCTACACACCAGCAGTGTGTGAGGAGACCTGAAAGTGGCACATGGCAGAGTGTGGCGATGGAGACAGCAGCAATGGGAGGCCGTACAGGGACCCATGACAGACTCTGGACCTGGCAGCAGCATGAGGAGGCGGTATATAGGGGCCCATGGCAGATTAGGGGCCTGGCAGCAGCTATAGGAGGCCCATAATCTGCCAGCACCCTATGTCAAAAAATTCAACACACCAGCAGTGTGAGGAGACCTGAAAGTGGCACATGGCAGAGTGTGGCGATGGAGACAGCAGCAATGGGAGGCCGTACAGGGACCCATGACAGACTCTGGACCTGGCAGCAGCATGAGGAAGCGGTATATAGGGGCCTATGGCAGATTAGGGGCCTGGCAGCAGCTATGGGAGGCCCTTAATCTGCCAGCACCCTATGTCAAAAAATTCTACACACCAGCAGTGTGTGAGGAGACCTGAAAGTGGCACATGGCATGAGAGACTCTGGACCTGGCAGCAGCATGAGGAAGCGGTATACAGGGGCCTATGGCAGATTAGGGGCCTGGCAGCAGCAATGGGAGGCCCATAATCTGCCAGCACCCTATGTCAAAAAATTCTACACACCAGCAGTGTGTGAGGAGACCTGAAAGTGGCACATGGCAGAGTGTGGCGATGGAGACAGCAGCAATGGGAGGCCGTACAGGGACCCATGACAGACTCTGGACCTGGCAGCAGCATGAGGAAGCGGTATATAGGGGCCTATGGCAGATTAGGGGCCTGGCAGCAGCTATGGGAGGCCCTTAATCTGCCAGCACCCTATGTCAAAAAATTCTACACACCAGCAGTGTGTGAGGAGACCTGAAAGTGGCACATGGCATGAGAGACTCTGGACCTGGCAGCAGCATGAGGAGGCGGTATATAGGGGCCTATGGCAGATTAGGGGCCTGGCAGCAGCTATGGGAGGCCCTTAATCTGCCAGCACCCTATGTCAAAAAATTCAACACACCAGCAGTGTGAGGAGACCTGAAAGTGGCACATGGCAGAGTGTGGCGATGGAGACAGCAGCAATGGGAGGCCGTACAGGGACCCATGACAGACTCTGGACCTGGCAGCAGCATGAGGAAGCGGTATATAGGGGCCTATGGCAGATTAGGGGCCTGGCAGCAGCTATGGGAGGCCCTTAATCTGCCAGCACCCTATGTCAAAAAATTCAACACACCAGCAGTGTGAGGAGACCTGAAAGTGGCACATGGCAGAGTGTGGCGATGGAGACAGCAGCAATGGGAGGCCGTACAGGGACCCATGAGAGACTCTGGACCTGGCAGCAGCATGAGGAAGCGGTATATAGGGGCCTATGGCAGATTAGGGGCCTGGCAGCAGCAATGGGAGGCCCATAATCTGCCAGCACCCTATGTCAAAAAATTCTACACACCAGCAGTGTGTGAGGAGACCTGAAAGTGGCACATGGCAGAGTGTGGCGATGGAGACAGCAGCAATGGGAGGCCGTACAGGGACCCATGACAGACTCTGGACCTGGCAGCAGCATGAGGAGGCGGTATATAGGGGCCCATGGCAGATTAGGGGCCTGGCAGCAGCTATAGGAGGCCCATAATCTGCCAGCACCCTATGTCAAAAAATTCAACACACCAGCAGTGTGAGGAGACCTGAAAGTGGCACATGGCAGAGTGTGGCGATGGAGACAGCAGCAATGGGAGGCCGTACAGGGACCCATGACAGACTCTAGACCTGGCAGCAGCATGAGGAAGCGGTATATAGGGGCCTATGGCAGATTAGGGGCCTGGCAGCAGCTATGGGAGGCCCTTAATCTGCCAGCACCCTATGTCAAAAAATTCTACACACCAGCAGTGTGTGAGGAGACCTGAAAGTGGCACATGGCATGAGAGACTCTGGACCTGGCAGCAGCATGAGGAAGCGGTATATAGGGGCCTATGGCAGATTAGGGCCTGGCAGCAGCAATGGGAGGCCCATAATCTGCCAGCACCCTATGTCAAAAAATTCTACACACCAGCAGTGTGTGAGGAGACCTGAAAGTGGCACATGGCAGAGTGTGGCGATGGAGACAGCAGCAATGGGAGGCCGTACAGGGACCCATGACAGACTCTGGACCTGGCAGCAGCATGAGGAGGCGGTATATAGGGGCCCATGGCAGATTAGGGGCCTGGCAGCAGCTATAGGAGGCCCATAATCTGCCAGCACCCTATGTCAAAAAATTCAACACACCAGCAGTGTGTGAGGAGACCTGAAAGTGGCACATGGCATGAGAGACTCTGGACCTGGCAGCAGCATGAGGAGGCGGTATATAGGGGCCTATGGCAGATTAGGGGCCTGGCAGCAGCTATGGGAGGCCCTTAATCTGCCAGCACCCTATGTCAAAAAATTCAACACACCAGCAGTGTGAGGAGACCTGAAAGTGGCACATGGCAGAGTGTGGCGATGGAGACAGCAGCAATGGGAGGCCGTACAGGGACCCATGAGAGACTCTGGACCTGGCAGCAGCATGAGGAAGCGGTATATAGGGGCCTATGGCAGATTAGGGGCCTGGCAGCAGCTATGGGAGGCCCTTAATCTGCCAGCACCCTATGTCAAAAAATTCAACACACCAGCAGTGTGAGGAGACCTGAAAGTGGCACATGGCAGAGTGTGGCGATGGAGACAGCAGCAATGGGAGGCCGTACAGGGACCCATGAGAGACTCTGGACCTGGCAGCAGCATGAGGAAGCGGTATATAGGGGCCTATGGCAGATTAGGGGCCTGGCAGCAGCAATGGGAGGCCCATAATCTGCCAGCACCCTATGTCAAAAAATTCTACACACCAGCAGTGTGTGAGGAGACCTGAAAGTGGCACATGGCAGAGTGTGGCGATGGAGACAGCAGCAATGGGAGGCCGTACAGGGACCCATGACAGACTCTGGACCTGGCAGCAGCATGAGGAGGCGGTATATAGGGGCCCATGGCAGATTAGGGGCCTGGCAGCAGCTATAGGAGGCCCATAATCTGCCAGCACCCTATGTCAAAAAATTCAACACACCAGCAGTGTGAGGAGACCTGAAAGTGGCACATGGCAGAGTGTGGCGATGGAGACAGCAGCAATGGGAGGCCGTACAGGGACCCATGACAGACTCTGGACCTGGCAGCAGCATGAGGAAGCGGTATATAGGGGCCTATGGCAGATTAGGGGCCTGGCAGCAGCTATGGGAGGCCCTTAATCTGCCAGCACCCTATGTCAAAAAATTCTACACACCAGCAGTGTGTGAGGAGACCTGAAAGTGGCACATGGCATGAGAGACTCTGGACCTGGCAGCAGCATGAGGAAGCGGTATACAGGGGCCTATGGCAGATTAGGGGCCTGGCAGCAGCAATGGGAGGCCCATAATCTGCCAGCACCCTATGTCAAAAAAATTCTACACACCAGCAGTGTGTGAGGAGACCTGAAAGTGGCACATGGCAGAGTGTGGCGATGGAGACAGCAGCAATGGGAGGCCGTACAGGGACCCATGACAGACTCTGGACCTGGCAGCAGCATGAGGAGGCGGTATATAGGGGCCTATGGCAGATTAGGGGCCTGGCAGCAGCTATGGGAGGCCCTTAATCTGCCAGCACCCTATGTCAAAAAATTCAACACACCAGCAGTGTGAGGAGACCTGAAAGTGGCACATGGCAGAGTGTGGCGATGGAGACAGCAGCAATGGGAGGCCGTACAGGGACCCATGAGAGACTCTGGACCTGGCAGCAGCATGAGGAAGCGGTATATAGGGGCCTATGGCAGATTAGGGGCCAGGCAGCAGCTATGGGAGGCCCATAATCTGCCAGCACCCTATGTCAAAAAATTCTACACACCAGCAGTGTGTGAGGAGACCTGAAAGTGGCACATGGCAGAGTGTGGCGATGGAGACAGCAGCAATGGGAGGCCGTACAGGGACCCATGACAGACTCTGGACCTGGCAGCAGCATGAGGAGGCGGTATATAGGGGCCTATGGCAGATTAGGGGCCTGGCAGCAGCTATGGGAGGCCCTTAATCTGCCAGCACCCTATGTCAAAAAATTCAACACACCAGCAGTGTGAGGAGACCTGAAAGTGGCACATGGCAGAGTGTGGCGATGGAGACAGCAGCAATGGGAGGCCGTACAGGGACCCATGAGAGACTCTGGACCTGGCAGCAGCATGAGGAAGCGGTATATAGGGGCCTATGGCAGATTAGGGGCCAGGCAGCAGCTATGGGAGGCCCATAATCTGCCAGCACCCTATGTCAAAAAATTCTACACACCAGCAGTGTGTGAGGAGACCTGAAAGTGGCACATGGCAGAGTGTGGCGATGGAGACAGCAGCAATGGGAGGCCGTACAGGGACCCATGAGAGACTCTGGACCTGGCAGCAGCATGAGGAGGCGGTATATAGGGGCCTATGGCAGATTAGGGGCCTGGCAGCAGCTATGGGAGGCCCTTAATCTGCCAGCACCCTATGTCAAAAAATTCAACACACCAGCAGTGTGAGGAGACCTGAAAGTGGCACATGGCAGAGTGTGGCGATGGAGACAGCAGCAATGGGAGGCCGTACAGGGACCCATGACAGACTCTGGACCTGGCAGCAGCATGAGGAAGCGGTATATAGGGGCCTATGGCAGATTATGGGGCCTGGCAGCAGCTATAGGAGGCCCATAATCTGCCAGCACCCTATGTCAAAAAAATCTACACACCAGCAGTGTGTGAGGAGACCTCAAAGTGGCACATGTTTGAGGCATGATTCATGGCGGATTTAGTCAGTTGTGTCAGGAACTGGTGGTTTGAAATCCAGACTAATCCACGCCTGATTCATTTTCACAAACGTGAGTCTCTCCACACTTTGGGTGGACAGTCGTGTCCTCCGCGGAGTTACAATACCTCCTGCCGCACTAAACACGCGCTCCGATGCCACGCTACTGGCTGGGCATGACAGCCTTTCAAGGGCAAATTCAGCTAGTTGGGGCCAAAGGTCAAGTTTCGTTGCCCAGTAGTCAAGGGGATTGTCTACCTCGGTTGGCAGGGTGCTGTCCAAGTAGGCCCAAGCCTGTTGTTTGAGGTCCTGCTCCAGGTCCACCTGATGCTGCTGCTGCTGCTGCGGCTGGTTAGTAGTTTCCTCACTGCGCTGGTGAAGAAAGCTACTCATCATCGACTGCAGACTGAGGCAGCTGCTGCTGGTGGAGCTGCCACTGCTCCTACCACCCCACCCCTCCCCTGCTGCCATGGCAGCGGAACGCGAGCGCACAGGGCCCACAGTGTCTGAGGATGGACGTTGGCGCAGACAGGCAGAGACCAGCTGACTACATAGGTGGTTTTTATAGTACGTTATTTTGGCCTCCCTCTCAGCAGGTGTGAAAAAGGCCACCATTTTGGAACGGTAGCGAGGGTCCAACAAGGTGGACAGCCAAAAGTCATCCCTCTGTCTGATGGTTATTATTCGGCTGTCGCTACGCAAGCAACCGAGCATGCTATGGGCCATTTGTGCCAAGGAATGCGAGGGACTCCCTGCCTCCATCTCCACAGCATACTGCCACGGTGCGTCTGGGTCCTCTGTCTCCTCCTCCTCCTCCTCTACCAGATGCTCCTGCTCCTCCACTCCTGTCCGCTGAGTGGAAAAACCACCCATTTCACTCAATAATTCCTGAGCACAAATGTCCTCCTCTACCTCCTCCTCTTCTTCCTGTCCTGCCCCCACAGGGGTCATGTGGCGTTGAGATCTGTGCGCCACGTCTACCGCACCCTGACCAGCCATTGTTAACAGCATTTGTTCAAGGACGTGCAACAGAGGAATGACGTCGTTCATCCCATAGTCCTGCCGACTCACGAATAGCGTGGCCTCCTCAAAGGGCCTGAGCCAAGCGGCAGGTGTCACGCATGAGCTGCCAATGGCTGACATCTAAGTTACACAGGGGAGTACCTTTATCCGCTTGTAACATCAGGAAATCGGTGATGGCCTTTCGCTGTTCGTAAAGGCGGTCTAACATGTGTAGTGTTGAATTCCACCTTGTTGCAACGTCGCAGATCAGGCGATGCTGTGGAATTCCGTTCTGCCGCTGCAGCTCAATGAGGGTGTTCTTTGCGGTGTAGGAATGGGCTGAAATGCATGCACAGTTTACGTGACATTTTAAGGATGTCTTGCAGTGGGATGGTGGATTTTAAGAAACCGCTTGACAACCAGATTGAACACGTGAGCCATGCATGGCGCATGGCACAACCTTCCTTGACGCAGAGCAGACACCATGTTCTTTCCGTTGTCGGTCAACATGGTTCCGATTTTCAGTTTGCGCGGAGACAGCCATCTGTCGATTTCTCTGTTCATTACACTCAGAAGTTCCTCCCCTGTGTGACTACGTTCGCCAAGGCATACCAGGTGCAGAACAGCGTGACACCGTTGCTCCCTGCACATGTGATATGCCGGTCGGGTAATGGGACTTGGCACGGGGGTGGCGGCTGAGGACACGGCGGAAGAAGAGGTGGTAGAGGCGGACATCTTTGCCGGACCAAGGACGTGCAAACGTGGAGGCAAAAGCGGCGTGACCTGTCCAAGTTGCTGGTGCGGCTGTGACGGCACCACGTTCACCCAGTGGGCCGTAAATGACATGTACTGTCCCTGACCGTAGTTACAGCTCCACACGTCGGCGCTGCCGTGCACTTTGGGCAGAGACCGACATGCTCAAAGACAGGCCCACCATGTCTTCTACATGTGAATGCAGGGCTGGCACTGCCTTTTTGGCGAAGAAATGACGGCTTGGCACTCTCCACCGCGGCGCGGCACAAGCCATCATTTCTCTGAAAGGTGCTGAGTCCACCACTTGGAAAGGGAGGGACTGCAGCACCAGCAACTTGGACAGGAGGACGTTCAGCTTTTGCACCGTCGGGTGCGTGCTCGCAAACTGTTGTCTCTTGGAAACGGATTCCAAGAAAGACTGCTGACGGAATCCGTGAAGAGGAGTAGCAGGAGAAGGAGCATCTGAACGAGCGGAAGATGCCAACGAGCGACAACTCCCCTCAGCAGAGGTGTTGGAGCCTTGACTGGCTGATGGAGGGCGATTGACGTCGGGTGACGGAGCAAGTAACGGAGCGGGTGATGGAGCGGGGGCTGGGGCGGGCAGAACCGCCGTATCTTTATCACGGTTTTCCCAGGCCACCAAATGGCGACGCTGCATATGCTGCCGCAACGCTGTAGTCCCAACATGGGCCCCCTGGCCACGCTTGACTTTCTGGCCACATAGTCGACATACGGCTACGTTTACTTCCTCGGGCGGCTTGACGAAAAATTGCCACACCGCCGAGTAGGAAACTTTGCCCCCGATACTCCTCACTGGCTGACTGCTGCTTCCTCCGTGCACACCGGCACCACTACTGGCCGTGGTGGTAGGCTGCAGTGGAGATGGTGCTCTACTCCGTGGCCGTTTGGCTCCACTGACACTGCTGCGACCCTGCTGCTGTCTCCTGGGCAACCCACCGACTGTTTTGCTCGCTGCCAAGCTGCCACCCTCTTCTCCTGATGATGCGGAAGAAATTGCCTGATGACGACGAGGCTGCCAAGTGCGATCAACCTCCTCATCATCAAGTAGGGTCTCCGCCTCACTACTAGCCCCCTCGGCTGCGTCTGGGTCAGGAGACAGACCTGTCTCTAGACCGGCTACCGAGCCACTCTCCTCGCCACTACTTCTTCGCCTGGCTGCTGAAAAGGCGGATGTTTCCCCCCGTTCCTGACCGCCCTCTGTTAGCTCTTCCTCACTGTACAGTGGGGCTGAGCCCACAGCATGCGATACTTCGCTTGGTGAGGGAACAGCAAAGGACAGGGGCAGGTAGAGGACACGTGATTTCAGTGGGCTTGGTCCCGGGCCATGCCAACTAACGGTTGTGTCTGACGTACCCACCGACCGTTGGCTGTAGGTGTCAGAGGTGACCTGGGAAGAGGAAGACGACCGAGCCAACCAATCGACGACGGCAGGGTTGTCGGTGGAGACACGACCGCTGGATGACACCGGGAGCACTGGCCTCTGGCTGCGAATAGTGCTGCCTCGACCCCTTCCTCTGCTGCCACGTCTGCTCGCTCCTAAAACATTGCCTCCTCTGCCACTCCTCTGCATGTTGTCTGACATACTCTTTAATTAAACGATTATGTGTCCCTGAGTAACAATTCTGTGTCCCTGAGTAACAATTCTGTGTCTGTGCGAGTAACAATTCTGTGGCCCTAAGTAACAGTTCTGTGGCCCTCAGTAACAATTCTGTGTCCCTGATTAACGTTTCTGTGGCCCCAAGTAACAGTTCTGTGGCCCTCAGTAACAATTCTGTGTCTGTGCGAGTAACAATTCTGTGTCTGTGCGAGAAACAATTCTGTGGCCCTAAGTAAAGTTTCTGTGGCCCTAAGTAACAATTCTCTGGCACTCAGTAACAATTCTGTCTGTCCCTGAGTAACAATTCTCTGGCACTCAGTAACAATTCTGTCTGTCCCTGAGTAAAAATTCTGTGGCCCTAAGTAAAGTTTCTGGGGCCCTGAGTAACAATTATCTGGCACTCCGTAACAATTCTGTCTGTCCCTGAGTAACAATTCTCTGGCACTCAGTAACAATTCTGTCTGTCCCTGAGTAAAAATTCTCTGGCCCTAAGTAAAGTTTCTGTGGCCCTGAGTAACAATTCTCTGGCACTCCGTAACAATTCTTGTCTGTCCCTGAGTAACAATTCTCTGGCACTCCGTAACAATTCTGTCTGTCCCTGAGTAAAAATTCTGTGGCCCTAATTAAAGTTTCTGTGGCCCTAAGTAACAATTCTCTGGCACTCAGTAACAATTCTGTCTGTCCCTGAGTAACAATTCTCTGGCACTCGGTAACAATTCTGTCTGTCCCTGAGTAACAATTCTCTGGCACTCAGTAACAATTCTGTCTGTCCCTGAGTAAAAATTCTGTGGCCCTAATTAAAGTTTCTGTGGCCCTAAGTAACAATTCTCTGGCACTCAGTAACAATTCTGTCTGTCCCTGAGTAACAATTCTCTGGCACTCCGTAACAATTCTGTCTGTCCCTGAGTAACAATTCTCTGGCACTCAGTAACAATTCTGTCTGTCCCTGAGTAAAAATTCTGTGGCCCTAATTCAAGTTTCTGTGGCCCTAAGTAACAATTCTCTGGCACTCAGTAACAATTCTGTCTGTCCCTGAGTAACAATTCTCTGGCACTCAGTAACAATTCTGTCTGTCCCTGAGTAAAAATTCTGTGGCCCTAAGTAAAGTTTCTGGGGCCCTGAGTAACAATTATCTGGCACTCAGTAACAATTCTGTCTGTCCCTGAGTAACAATTCTCTGGCACTCAGTAACAATTCTGTCTGTCCCTGAGTAAAAATTCTCTGGCCCTAAGTAAAGTTTCTGGGGCCCTGAGTAACAATTCTCTGGCACTCCGTAACAATTCTGTCTGTCCCTGAGTAACAATTCTCTGGCACTCAGTAACAATTCTGTCTGTCCCTGAGTAAAAATTCTGTGGCCCTAATTAAAGTTTCTGTGGCCCTAAGTAACAATTCTCTGGCACTCAGTAACAATTCTGTCTGTCCCTGAGTAACAATTCTCTGGCACTCGGTAACAATTCTGTCTGTCCCTGAGTAACAATTCTCTGGCACTCAGTAACAATTCTGTCTGTCCCTGAGTAAAAATTCTGTGGCCCTAATTAAAGTTTCTGTGGCCCTAAGTAACAATTCTCTGGCACTCAGTAACAATTCTGTCTGTCCCTGAGTAACAATTCTCTGGCACTCAGTAACAATTCTGTCTGTCCCTGAGTAAAAATTCTGTGGCCCTAAGTAAAGTTTCTGGGGCCCTGAGTAACAATTATCTGGCACTCAGTAACAATTCTGTCTGTCCCTGAGTAACAATTCTCTGGCACTCAGTAACAATTCTGTCTGTCCCTGAGTAAAAATTCTCTGGCCCTAAGTAAAGTTTCTGGGGCCCTGAGTAACAATTCTCTGGCACTCCGTAACAATTCTGTCTGTCCCTGAGTAACAATTCTCTGGCACTCAGTAACAATTCTGTCTGTCCCTGAGTAAAAATTCTGTGGCCCTAATTAAAGTTTCTGTGGCCCTAAGTAACAATTCTCTGGCACTCAGTAACAATTCTGTCTGTCCCTGAGTAACAATTCTCTGGCACTCGGTAACAATTCTGTCTGTCCCTGAGTAACAATTCTCTGGCACTCAGTAACAATTCTGTCTGTCCCTGAGTAAAAATTCTGTGGCCCTAATTAAAGTTTCTGTGGCCCTAAGTAACAATTCTCTGGCACTCAGTAACAATTCTGTCTGTCCCTGAGTATCAATTCTCTGGCACTCCGTAACAATTCTGTCTGTCCCTGAGTAACAATTCTCTGGCACTCAGTAACAATTCTGTCTGTCCCTGAGTAAAAATTCTCTGGCCCTAAGTAAAGTTTCTGTGGCCCTGAGTAACAATTCTCTGGCACTCCGTAACAATTCTGTCTGTCCCTGAGTAACAATTCTCTGGCACTCCGTAACAATTCTGTCTGTCCCTGAGTAAAAATTCTGTGGCCCTAATTAAAGTTTCTGTGGCCCTAAGTAACAATTCTCTGGCACTCAGTAACAATTCTGTCTGTCCCTGAGTAACAATTCTCTGGCACTCGGTAACAATTCTGTCTGTCCCTGAGTAACAATTCTCTGGCACTCAGTAACAATTCTGTCTGTCCCTGAGTAAAAATTCTGTGGGCCTAATTAAAGTTTCTGTGGCCCTAAGTAACAATTCTCTGGCACTCAGTAACAATTCTCTCTGTCCCTGAGTAACAATTCTCTGGCACTCAGTAACAATTCTGTCTGTCCCTGAGTAACAATTCTCTGGCACTCAGTAACAATTCTGTCTGTCCCTGAGTAACAATTCTGTGGCCCTAACTAGCGTTTCTTTGTCCCTAAGTAACAGTTCTGTGGCCCTCAGTAACAGTTCTGTGTCTGTGCGAGTAACAATTCTGTGTCTGTGCAAGTAACAATTCTGTGGCCCTAAGTAACAGTTCTGTGGCCTTCAGTAACAATTCTGTGTCTGTGCGAGTAACAATTCTGTGTCTGTGCGAGTAACAATTCTGTGGCCCTAAGTAAAGTTTCTGTGGCCCTAAGTAACAATTCTCTGGCACTCAGTAACAATTCTGTCTGTCCCTGAGTAACAATTCTCTGGCACTCAGTAACAATTCTGTCTGTCCCTGAGTAAAAATTCTGTGGCCCTAAGTAAAGTTTCTGTGGCCCTGAGTAACAATTCTCTGGCACTCAGTAACAATTCTGTCTGTCCCTGAGTAACAATTCTCTGGCACTGAGTAACAATTCTGTCTGTCCCTGAGTAAAAATTCTGTGGCCCTAATTAAAGTTTCTGTGGCCCTAAGTAACAATTCTCTGGCACTCAGTAACAATTCTGTCTGTCCCTGAGTAACAATTCTCTGGCACTCAGTAACAATTCTGTCTGTCCCTGAGTAAAAATTCTGTGGCCCTAAGTAAAGTTTCTGTGGCCCTGAGTAACAATTCTCTGGCACTCAGTAACAATTCTGTCTGTCCCTGAGTAACAATTCTCTGGCACTGAGTAACAATTCTGTCTGTCCCTGAGTAAAAATTCTGTGGCCCTAATTAAAGTTTCTGTGGCCCTAAGTAACAATTCTCTGGCACTCAGTAACAATTCTGTCTGTCCCTGAGTAACAATTCTCTGGCACTCAGTAACAATTCTGTCTGTCCCTGAGTAACAATTCTGTGGCCCTAACTAGCGTTTCTTTGTCCCTAAGTAACAGTTCTGTGGCCCTCAGTAACAGTTCTGTGTCTGTGCGAGTAACAATTCTGTGTCTGTGCGAGTAACAATTCTGTGGCCCTAAGTAACAGTTCTGTGGCCTTCAGTAACAATTCTGTGTCTGTGCGAGTAACAATTCTGTGTCTGTGCGAGTAACAATTCTGTGGCCCTAAGTAAAGTTTCTGTGGCCCTAAGTAACAATTCTCTGGCACTCAGTAACAATTCTGTCTGTCCCTGAGTAACAATTCTCTGGCACTCAGTAACAATTCTGTCTGTCCCTGAGTAAAAATTCTGTGGCCCTAAGTAAAGTTTCTGTGGCCCTGAGTAACAATTCTCTGGCACTCAGTAACAATTCTGTCTGTCCCTGAGTAACAATTCTCTGGCACTGAGTAACAATTCTGTCTGTCCCTGAGTAAAAATTCTGTGGCCCTAATTAAAGTTTCTGTGGCCCTAAGTAACAATTCTCTGGCACTCAGTAACAATTCTGTCTGTCCCTGAGTAACAATTCTCTGGCACTCAGTAACAATTCTGTCTGTCCCTGAGTAACAATTCTGTGGCCCTAACTAGCGTTTCTTTGTCCCTAAGTAACAGTTCTGTGGCCCTCAGTAACAGTTCTGTGTCTGTGCGAGTAACAATTCTGTGTCTGTGCGAGTAACAATTCTGTGGCCCTAAGTAACAGTTCTGTGGCCTTCAGTAACAATTCTGTGTCTGTGCGAGTAACAATTCTGTGTCTGTGCGAGTAACAATTCTGTGGCCCTAAGTAAAGTTTCTGTGGCCCTAAGTAACAATTCTCTGGCACTCAGTAACAATTCTGTCTGTCCCTGAGTAACAATTCTCTGGCACTCAGTAACAATTCTGTCTGTCCCTGAGTAAAAATTCTGTGGCCCTAAGTAAAGTTTCTGTGGCCCTGAGTAACAATTCTCTGGCACTCAGTAACAATTCTGTCTGTCCCTGAGTAACAATTCTCTGGCACTGAGTAACAATTCTGTCTGTCCCTGAGTAAAAATTCTGTGGCCCTAATTAAAGTTTCTGTGGCCCTAAGTAACAATTCTCTGGCACTCAGTAACAATTCTGTCTGTCCCTGAGTAACAATTCTCTGGCACTCAGTAACAATTCTGTCTGTCCCTGAGTAACAATTCTGTGGCCCTAATAACGTTTCTGTGGCCCTAAGTAACAATTCTCTGGCACTGAGTAACAATTCTGTCTGTCCCTGATTATGAATTCTGTGGCCCTAACTAGCGTTTCTCTGTCCCCAATTATCGTTTCTGTGGCCCTAACTCTGTCCCTGTCCCTAGTACAGAGCGGTCTGCCTCTGTTCAATAACTGCAGGCAAATGAAGAATTCCAAAATGGCCGCTATTTATAGCTCGACCATTACACAGTGCTGGCTGGCTGGCTGCTGATAGGCTGATGCGATCACATGTAGTTGAGGCATGCATTATGGGTCAGCGCGCCTTGTCTGCGCGCCTTCCCAGACATCCCCGCTCCGTCGCCGCACATGTCAGCCGCCATTTTCTGAAAAATTTCGATTCGCGCGTCCGAATTAGGCTATTTTTCGGATTCGGCACGAATCGAAATTTTTCAGATATTCGACTCGAATTCCACTTCGGATACTTCGATTCGCTCATCTCTACTCAGGATACGAGGAATCCGATGGTCCATCTACACTGGGTGGTGCCGGATGGACATTGGAGGGAGCCGGGTTTTCTCCTGGATTATACTCTTTGATGTCCTCATCTTCTACTTTCCAGTCTGGAGACAAAGTGAGACAATCCTCGGAGGTTTTCCTCATTTCCCGGCCATGGACTAAAATACAAAGACAAAGAGGATTACTAGACAGGAGCTGATTGGTTCCCCCAAACCAGGACTCCGCCCACATCAGGCAGCTTGGTCTCTGAGGCGCTTACAATTCCACCCTCAAGGGAACTAGGAAATGGCTCCTCTGATCTCCTACCAGGTCATTTCTTTATTCATGGACCTTAGTCAGAGAGTGAGGAAACAACCAGAGCTGTCTTTTATAGGAGGGACAATGATGAGGGGATTATAGGACGAGGGTCCCCACCCCCTCTATCACTCATCGCCATCTTCCCAACACAAGAAGTACTGCACTTCCTTATTTAGTCCATGATTTAGTCATGAAGAACGGCGGGGCTGAGCCCCACCAGAGGTCAGAGAGTGAGGATGGGGGAGAACAATCAAGATGAAGACTGAACTGATCCTGAAGACCACCATCATTGAGGTATTGACTCCTCCCTCATTATCACTTTCTGTTTAAGGGTCCACAGTTGGAGGATGTTATCACATTATTATCACCATGTAAAAGTCTGTGCTCCAATCACATCATCCGATATAAAATGTCCAGCTGGTAGGAAATGGGGGGAACAAAAGAGAATCCATATTATGTGTATATATAGCAGTGGGGGGAGGGGGAGAGCAGAAGTCAGGAGTATGTAATGTACAACATAGAGTATATAGTGCAGGGGTCAGGAGTATGTAATGTACAACATAGAGTATATAGTGCAGGGGTCAGGAATATGTAATGTACAACAGAGTATATAGTGCAGGGGTCAGGAGTATGGAATGTACAACACAGAGTATATAGTGCAGGGGTCAGGAGTATGTAATGTACAACATAGAGTATATAGTGCAGGGGTCAGGAGTGTGTAATGTACAACAGAGTATATAGTGCAGGGGTCAGGAGTATGTAATGTACAACATAGAGTATATAGTGCAGGGGTCAGGAGTATGTAATGTACAAGTTATATAATATAAGGGTCAGGACTCACAGTATTAGTATTCTGTAATCAGTGGAAGTTTAACTGTTTACTGTAGACAACATGTAGAGGTGATCTGGGATTAAACCATCAAGAAACAGGTTAGATTGGAGGTGAGCAAATCCTTGGACAGAGGGGTGGACGTGGTATACTTGGACAGAGGGGTTGCGGTGGACGTGGTATACTTGGACAGAGGGGTGGTGGTGGATGTGGTATACTTGGACAGAGGGGGGGGCTGTGGATGTGGTATACTTGGACAGAGAGGTGGCGGTGGACGTGGTATACTTGGACAGAGGGGTGGTGGTGGACGTGGTATACTTGGACAGAGGGGTGGTGGTGGACGTGGTATACTTGGACAGAGGGGTGGCGGTGGATGTGGTATACTTGGACAGAGGGGGGGCTGTGGACGTGGTATACTTGGACAGAGAGGTGGCGGTGGACGTGGTATACTTGGACAGAGGGGTGGTGGTGGACGTGGTATACTTGGACAGAGGGGTGGCTGTGGACGTGGTATACTTGGACAGAGGGGTGGTGGTGGACGTGGTAAACTTGGACAGAGGGGTGGCGGTGGATGTGGTATACTTGGACAGAGGGGTGGACGTGGTATACTTGGACAGAGGGGTGGACGTGGTATACTTGGACAGAGGGGTGTCGGTGGACGTGGTATACTTGGACAGAGGGGTGTCGGTGGACATGGAATACTTGGACAGAGGGGTGTCGGTGGACGTGGTATACTTGGACAGAGGGGTGGACGTGGTATACTTGGACAGAGGGGTGGACATGGTATACTTGGAAAGAGGGGTGGCTGTGGAGGTGGTAAACTTGGACAGAGGGGTGTCGGTGGACGTGGTAAACTTGGACAGAGGGGTGTCGGTGGACGTGGTAAACTTGGACAAAGGGGTGTCGGTGGACGTGGTATACTTGGACAGAGGGGTGTCAGTGGACGTGGTATACTTGGACAGAGGGGTGTCGGTGGACGTGGTATACTTGGACAGAGGGGTGGTGGTGGACGTGGTATACTTGGACTGAGGGGTGGCGGTGGACGTGGTATACTTGGACAGAGGGGTGGTGGCAGATGTGGTATACTTGGACAGAGGGGTGGATGTGGTATACTTGGACAGAGTGGTGGCGGTGGACGTGGTATACTTGGACAGAGGGGTGGATGTGGTATACTTGGACAGAGGGGTGGCAGTGGATGTGGTATACTTGGACAGAGGGGTGGCGGTGGATGTGGTATACTTGGACAGAGAGGTGGCAGTGGATGTGGTATACTTGGACAGAGGGGTGTCGGTGGACGTGGTATACTTGTGTGATGGATTTGGTAAAATGCCTATTTCGTTTCCTATTGAATATATATATTTTTTATACATATTTACTTTTATACTTTAATACTATTTCTTTCTTCATATTTATAAATGTTTAGTATGAATACATATGTTGTGTGAATATTTTCTGCCTGCTGGGCTTTGTGGTACTTTAAGAAATTCTTGCTTAAGAAATGTCTGCTCACAGGCACCGATCCCCCCTCCCCCCTACCATCGTGCCAACTTGAGACAAAGGAATGTTTTCTTTCTATAAGATAAGGCCTGGAAGAAGATCACACCTATACCATGACGGAGATTGTTTTCGTGTGGAAATGACCAATCAAAGACTAATATAATGCTTATGCTGTTCTCACATGACTCTCACATCATTTTGCATATATAAGTTCACTTTCTCATTATAATAAACTAGAAGTGTTCATAGACTGAACTTGTGTGTCAGTGTGAGACTCTTCCAGTGTGCGCACATTCCAAAGCTAGCTAGCAAAGATTAATTAGGACAGGAGCAGATAATCAACGGACACTTTTGGTCTTTATCTAAATCAGCTGGTGCCGAGAAGCCCGGGACATGAACCCGCGAACAGCCGACCTGACAGGGCGTGAGGAATCACTCACAGGACTGGGAGAGCCTGATCAACTCTCGGAGCATGGTAAGATATATTTTGCTATCTTACCAGTGCTTATCCTGTCCTTGTTGATTCATTCCTGTGCCTAATACGGCTGCTTAAGGTCATTAAAGGCAGGTAACATTGATTGCCCGGAGATTATTTGAACTTTACCTGCATTGATTATCTGCTGTCTGGTTTACGTTGTTTGTGTTTGTTTTTATGTGTCAGTCTTGAGGTGGAAGAGGAGTGGACCTACTGAGGGTTTTGACACATAATTTCTCTTGGGTGTGGTAACCTTGTGTGTTGACCACAAGAGGAGGTGTCGTGTACACGTCATGGTAGTGTGGCAGCGGGGTGCCTTAGCCATGTTTGGGGCTAGGAAGAGTTACTCAGTGATCTGTACTCATAGCCCACCAAGATAGACTGCTATGTCATGTCCTAAATGTGTGTCTTTGAGTTAATGTTTGCCATTCATAACAGAAGGTTGGGGTTTGTTAAGGGTTAAGGAAAGTCTGGACAGCAGCCTGTGAAGTGTTTTGGATTTCTGTTAAAAAGGACAGACAAGGGGGGAGGAGATGGGTCAGACGCTGATAAGACCCCTAGAAAGGAATGTTACCATATGACCTGGTTGCACAGAGAGAAGAGGAAAAATATGTGGAATTAAAGATAAGGAGGTTTAGGCTACAGTCAGAGGAATGGCAGGAAAAACAAAAGAGAAGAAAGATGTCTTAGTTGACAAAAATTTGCTGAAGACAGCAAGAAGTTTGGTATAATGTAGCCAAAGTTATCCACAAAGAGCAGTGGACAGAACAGGTATTGCTACAGGGAAAAAAAAAAAAAACTTTGTGTACCATTAATGTGTTAAATATTGAAAAGGAACACCCACCACCCTTTCCCTGCCCTTCCAGTTCCTGCCCAGCCCAGTGCACTTCCTGACGGCAACCATCTTGCTGCACCTGCATTGTCACTTCGTGCCCTGCCCAGTACACTTCCTGGAGGCGGCCATATTGGTACACCAAATTAGACAACTGGAAGGCCAACGCCTCGAGTGAGCCGCCTCTACCCAGTGTGTCCGGTCTTACAAGTCAATGGTACATTCTATGTACCGCCGGATGTGCTGAGCAGAATCCCAAGTTGCCTATAGTCCACAGGACCCGAAGATATTGGACGTTTAAAAGGTACCCCCAATTATGGTGGAACTGAAGCCTGGAGCTCCCCTACCCAGGAAACCACAGTACCCACTGAAACCAGCGCAATCCGAGGCCATTTCAAAGCACGTCAAGTCCCTTTTGCAAATGGTGCACTCATACCTTGTACCTCTCCATGCAACACACCTTTGTTCCCGGTGAAAAAAAAAAGAAGACACCCAAAGGAGAATCAGAGAAGTACAGGATGGTACAGGAGCTCCGAGCAGTGAATTAAGCCACTGTCTTAGAGACACTTATCGCCCCAAATCCCCACACTTTACTCACAGGGGTATCTCCAACAGCAAAGTACTTCAACGTAGTGGACCTGGCAAATGCATTCTCCAGCGTTCCCTTGTATCCTCCCTGCAGATACTTCTTTGTTTTTACCCATGAGGGGCAGCAATACACCTGGGCAGTTTATGCCACAAGGGGGCACAAAATTCTCCAAGCCAGTTTGCCAAAGCCATGACCACCATACTGAACACGTGGCAAAAGGAACATTCGGCAGTGGTCCTTCAATATGTGGATGACTTTTTCCTCTGTGCTGATGACCTGCCCACGGCTGAAGAAGCCTCGGAGAGTTTACTATGTTACTTGGCACACCAAGGCTGTAAGGCCTCTAAACCGAAGTTGTAATGGTGCTCTACAACAGTCATGTTCTTGGGCCACTGCCTCTCACATGGAACAAGGCATCTTACGGAGGAAAGAGTTAAGGCCATCCAGAACCTGCCACTGCCATTAGGCCAGAAGCCACTCCACGCCTTTATTGGCCTCATATCCTACTGTAGGTCATGGACTCCTGATGCTTCTTGGTTTATGCAACCACTCTACAATGCTCTCAAGTCTGAGCCCTTCCATCTGTCCGAAGAGGCCACCTCCAACTTTTTGGTTCTAAAACGCTTACTTTCTTCAGCCCCAGCCCTAGGTCTACCAGACTACGAGAAACCTTTCAAACTGTTCGTGTCTGAACGCCAAGGCCATGGCACAGGAGTATTGGCCCAGTCCCATGGTGACTGCCTACGACCCGTAGGCTACTACTCATGCCGTTTAGACCCAATGGCTAGAGGAGCACCCTCGTGTCTGCGTGCAGTTTTCGCTGCTCAAGCTCTGCTGGATAAGACCTCTGATATCGTTCTGGGACATGAACTTGTCCTCCTGGCGCCGCATGACATTGCTGCCATTTTAAACCAAGTCCAACCTAAACATTTGTCCACAGCGAGGCATCTTAGACTACAGTGTTCCCTCCAACTTCCTGATAACGTCACTCTCCTACGTTGCCAAACCCTGACTCCGGCCACTCTCCTCCCAATTGCTGAGGGGGGTAATGAAGGTAATGAAGAAAGTGGAGAGGATAATGGAGCCACTGAGCCTCATAACTGTCTTGAAGTGATGAAAATGGAAACACCTCTGCAGGATCCAGACTTCACTTTCTTTGTTGATGGTTCCAGATATGCAGATGGTGGAGGCAAATATCCTACAGGATTTGTGGTCACTACTGCAGACACAGTCCTACAGGCAAGAGCCCTATCGCCAGCAATATCTGCACAAGGAGCAAAACTTCAAGCACTCACAACAGCATGCCGGATGGTGGAAGGGAAAAAAAAAAAAAAAAAAAAAAAGGGCCAATATCTACACAGATTCCAGACACGCCTTCAGGGTGGCCCATGATTTCGGATCTATATGGAAGGCAAGAGGATATATGACTGCGGCAGGTACATCCATAAGACATAAAAAAGCCATTGGATGATTGCTGGAAGCACTCCTTCTACCCACTCAAGTGGCTATTCTGAAGGTAAAAGCTCACGGGAAACTAAACTCCCAAGAAGCCAAAGACAATAATCTGGCAGATTTGGCGGCAAAACGAGCGGCCATGGGATCATCAGAAATGGAAGGAGAGATGACCGGAGAGTGGGAGCCAATATTCACCTTACAGACCTTATCTGTGGATAGAAGCTACCTCAAGGAACTCCAAGAAGCAGCAAGTTCAGAAGAAAAAGAAAGCCGGAGAAGAGCTGTTCTCAAAAACGGTCTGTTTGATTGTAACAAGAGGCTTTGTTTATCTATATATGGTCAATGGTGGAGAAAGATCTGGGGGGGTCAATAATGGAGAAGAATCTGGAGGGGTCAGTGGTGGAGAAGGATCTGGGAGGGGTCAATGGTGGAGAAGGTTCTAGTAGATCACAAGCTTAATAATGGCAGCAATGCAAAGCTGCGAATTCTAAAGCGAGCAAAATCTTCTCTTGTATTAGGAGAGGTATAGACTCCAGAAAGAGAGATATCACCCCCCCCTCCCCAGTACAAATCATTAGTAAGACCTCATCTGGAATATGCAGTTCAGTTTTGGGCTCCAACTCATAAAAAGAACATTGGGGAACTGGAGAAAGTACAGAGAAGGGCAACCAAACTGATACGAGGCATGGAGGAGATTAGCTACGAGGAGAGATTAGAGGAACTGAATGTATTCTCTACTGAGAAGAGGAGATTAAGGGGGGATATGATCACCATGTATAATACATAAGGGGGGATATGATCACCATGTATAATACATAAGGGGGGATATGATCTCCATGTATAATACATAAGGTGGGATATGATCTCCATGTATAATACATAAGGGGGGATATGATCACCATGTATAATACATAAGGGTGGATGTGATCTCCATGTATAATACATAAGGGGGATGTGATCTCCATGTATAATACATAAGGGGGATATGATCTCCATGTATAATACATAAGGGGGATATGATCACCATGTATAATACATAAGGGGGGATATGATCTCCATGTATAATACATAAGGGGGATATGATCACCATGTATAATACATAAGGGGGGATATGATCTCCATGTTTAATACATAAGGGGGGGATATGATCTCCATGTATAATACATAAGGGTGGATATGATCACCATGTATAATACATAAGGGGGGATATGATCTCCATGTATAATACATAAGGGGGGATATGATCTCCATGTATAATACATAAGGGGGATGTGATCTCCATGTATAATACATAAGGGGGGATGTGATCTCCATGTATAATACATAAGGGGGGATGTGATCTCCATGTATAATACATAAGGGGGGATGTGATCTCCATGTATAATACATAAGGGGGGATGTGATCTCCATGTATAATACATAAGGGGGGATATGATCTCCATGTATAATACATAAGGGGGGATATGATCTCCATGTATAATACATAAGGGGGGATATGATCTCCATGTATAATACATAAGGGGGGATATGATCACCATGTATAATACATAAGGGGGGATATGATCTCCATGTATAATACATAAGGGGGGATATGATCTCAATGTATAATACATAAGGGGGGGATATAATCTCCATGTATAATACATAAGGGGGGATATGATCTCCATGTATAATACATAAGGGGGGATTGCTGTAGGAAAGTCCTGGATTCTTTCTTGGATACACAGAATATAACTGGATATAACATTTAGAGGGAAAGTTGATCCAGGGAATATCCGATTGCCTCTCGGGGGAGGTCAGGAAGGAATTTTTGCCTTCTGGAGGATCAGCTGTGGGTGTCGGATTATAACTTTTATTTTTAATGGTACAACTAGATGGATGTCTTTTTTCAACCAGACTAACTATGTAACTATGTAGGTCCCACACCGCTGCCTCCCATCTCCTGAGACTGCACTCAGTGACTTGGGGCTGAGACACTACAGACATATCCCTCCACCCGGCACAGCCAGCAGATAACAGAGAAGGTCCCCGGGAGGAGTCAGGCACAAGGCAGGAGACCCCAGTCACATGTCCTGGGTGCCTACATTATGCAATGCTTAGAGTAAAAATCAACATTTTGCTGCCAGCTGAACCCCAGAACCTCCATAAATCCAGTCTAGATACATAAATTGTGTCTGCAGCACAGAGAAGGAAGATTATCCGAGAGAAATCCAGGAATACAGGACGGGGAACACAGCTCAGGAAAGTGACCAGGGGATTACAGGCTGATATCACCCAGTCCCCGCCCTACTCTCTCTACCAATCAGTGAGCAGTATGGGTGGAGGAATGGATTTAGTGTTCATGACCCACCTGTGCTGATCTCTGTAGGAGTGTCCTCCTCTATAAATGTCCCCGTTATTCCATCCTCCTCCATAGACTGCTGATCATCCCTCACATACGCCTCTTCTTCTTCTGCTTTCACCTCAAATTCTATATCGATTGGATCTCCACTCTAAATCAAGAAAATGAGAGAAAATATCATCTGTAAAATATAAGGTCATATAAACATCCACACATTGTCTCTATGAGTCCATGTTCTAGATTTTCCATCCCACCAACCTTGTAATAGTGAGGGATGGTGTGATCTTCCTGTGTGGAATCCCGGGAATACAGAGGACGGGGATATCTCTCTGGGGGGTTCCTGTAGCTGGATGACTCCACCATGGTGTCCTGGTACAGATCTTTGTGTTCTTTTAGAAGCTCTGACTCCTCCATCCCCCCATCCTCATCCTCGTCCTCTTTTATCTCTTCATTAACCTCAACTTTAGGATCTCTCAGGTTTCCACTCTGAATATATAATAAAAATGACATCAATGGTAACAATGCAGATAATGTACAGATCCTAATGATACTATCAGTGATTGTTCCTCATCTACCTGATGATGGTGAGGGATGGTGTGACCTTCCTGTGTGGAATCCCGGGAATACAGAGGACGGGGACATCTCTCTGGTGGGTTCCCATGACTGGATCCATCTGTAGGAAACACACACACTGACTGAATCCATTGTTTCTATGTGTTTATCAGATGATGGGGGATCTAGGTGGATCCTCCGTACTGCTCTCTCCTTTACAATAAAGTCTCCTCTTACCCGGTGATGTGAGGGGCGGCTGATTGTCCATCATGACGTCCTTGTAGAGATCCTTGTGTCCTTCTAAATACTCCCACTCCTCCATGGAGAAATAGACAGTGACACCCTGACACCTTATAGGAACCTGACACACACAATGATACAGTCACCATCCAGACACATCCCTTGTCTGTTACTGGAGAATGTCCCAGAATTCCCGGCACCGCTCACCTCTCCTGTCAGCTGATGGACCATCATGGTGGTCAGTTCCAGAATCTTCTGCTCTTTCTCCCTCTCAGGTATCAGAGAATGAGATGGAGGCACCATGGTGAGGCTCTGGGTTCTGCTCCATCCTCCTGAGATTGGCTCCCCACTAGACTTCTTCTTTACAACATAATCCTACAGATCAGGAGACAAATAAAACAATATCAACCACCTGACATCATCTAAATGTGTGCAAAAATAAAATGGTCTATTGACCAGAATAGACAAGAGTGATGTCATGTGACCTCCCAGAATCCTCCTCCCCTCTCCAGTCAGGTCTTTGTTTTATTAATAGAGATGAGAGTGATGTCATGTGACCTCCCAGAATCCTCCTCACCTCTCCGGTCAGGTCTGTTTTATTAATAGAGATAAGAGTGATGTCATGTGACCTCCCAGAATCCTCCTCACCTCTCTGGTCAGGTCTGTGTATTATTAATAGAGATGAGAGTGATGTCATGTGACCTCCCAGAATCCTTCTCACCTCTCTGGTCAGGTCTGTGTTTATTAATAGAGATAAGAGTGATGTCATGTGACCTCCCAGAATCCTCCTCACCTCTCCGGTCAGGTCTGTATTTTATTTATAGAGATAAGAGTGATGTCATGTGACCTCCCAGAATCCTCCTCACCTCCAGTCAGGTCTGTTTTATTAACAGAGATAAGAGTGATGTCATGTGACCTCCCAGAATCCTCCTCACCTCTCCGGTCAGGTCTGTGTTTTATTAATAGAGATGAGAGTGATGTCATGTGACCTCCCAGAATCCTCCTCACCTCTCCGGTCAGGTCTGTGTTTATTAATAGAGATAAGAGTTATGTCATGTGACCTCCCAGAATCCTCCTCACCTCTCCGGTCAGGTCTGTATTTTATTAATAGAGGTGAGAGTGATGTCATGTGACCTCCCAGAATCCTCCTCACCTCCAGTCAGGTCTGTTTTATTAACAGAGATAAGAGTGATGTCATGTGACCTCCCAGAATCCTCCTCACCTCTCCGGTCAGGTCTGTGTTTTATTAATAGAGATGAGAGTGATGTCATGTGACCTCCCAGAATCCTCCTCACCTCTCCGGTCAGGTCTGTGTTTATTAATAGAGATAAGAGTTATGTCATGTGACCTCCCAGAATCCTCCTCACCTCTCCGGTCAGGTCTGTATTTTATTAATAGAGGTGAGAGTGATGTCATGTGACCTCCCAGAATCCTCCTCACCTCCAGTCAGGTCTGTTTTATTAACAGAGATAAGAGTGATGTCATGTGACCTCCCAGAATCCTCCTCACCTCTCCGGTCAGGTCTGTGTTTTATTAATAGAGATGAGAGTGATGTCATGTGACCTCCCAGAATCCTCATCACCTCTCCGGTCAGGTCTGTGTTTTATTAATAGAGATGAGAGTGATGTCATGTGACCTCCCAGAATCCTCCTCACCTCTCCGGTCAGGTCTGTATTTTATTAATAGAGATGAGAGTGATGTCATGTGACCTCCCAGAATCCTCCTCACCTCTCCGGTCAGCAGGTAGATGATCTCCAGGGTGAGGTTTAGTATCTTCTCAGTCATGTGACTCCGGTCCTCCTCCATCCTCATTGGTGCCATCATGTGATCTATACAGGTCTCCTTGTAGACGGATAACTTTGGGAAATGAAAGTAAGAATGATTTGGATGGTATTGGTCACACAATAATAGGATGTGGATGTGAGGGGGGAATAGGAGGGTTGCTGGACATTGAAGAACTACTCCCCCCATGGGAAGACATTTTGTTTGGACTGTTTAGGGTTTACTACAATTTTGAGGTCCGGGGCCCCTTTTCTCTGTTGGGTTTGTTTGGTCTCTGAACTGGTTTTGATGAGTTTTAGATCTGCAGACAAGGAATGATAAATCTGATCCTTCCTATGACTAGTTTGCTCTGAGGCAGTGCAGTGAGGTCAATGTCGGCTCATCATGCAGGGATGGTCACTTTACATCGCCCGACGCCCGGGACATGTAGTTCTGGGGGCCGGGCAAGTATTGTTTTTAATCTTTATCCCTGCTGAGGGCAAGCCACAGGGCTCTCCTTTCAGGTGCCAGCCTCTGCCACCCCGTGTGTGTGAACCTCTCCTGTACCTACTATGCTTCCCCGGCTCTGCTTGCCCATCTGTGGGCCCGGGTCAGCGGGTGCCGGAGGGTAGAGGGGATGCAGGAGAGCGGACATGTTCACTGCCTTCTTGTCCTGACCCAGAAGTGACGTTATGACAGATTTCCCCCACACTTGAGGCCAGCAAAGAATGTAATGCGGTGCGATGTGTGCTACATTACATCCAATGGAGTACAGGGGAGACATTGGGGGTCTTTTAGACCCTGGATGTCTCAATAAAGAGAACCTGTCATCAAAAGTCATCACATAGAGGACTTTGTCCCCTTAAGTAAAAATGTTTTTTTAAATGCAAACAATTAAAGTTACACCCAAGTACATAACTCATCCCTTTAAAAAATTTTAAGGCCCCCCCTCGCCCACATATATGCACACCCAAATGTAAGAGCACACGCTGGAGCGCCTACACGTGATAACATTGATTGTGATACACGTTACATATCGCCGGTCACACCAGAATGAGAGGATAATTCTAGGAGCAGACCTCCTCCGTACTCTATACTGATGACCTAGAAGGGGCTATAAATGTGTCCCCTATAGATAATACCGGGGACTAAAGGTTGTCACCATTTCAGCACACACAACTTAAGGTTTGACATGTTGGATATCTATTTACTCGCTGCAACCTCGGCTTTATATTTTTACACATAAATGGGTCATTTATTGCTTTTTTGTGCCCTGAAATTAACGTAAGTATATTTTTTAGTGAAATTTGGCATTTCCTAGACTTTGTGATAATATTTTGTGGCATAAAAAAATAGAACTGCCGCTATTTTATTCTCTAAAGTCTCTACTTTTAGAAAACCTATATTTTGGGGGTTTTGTGTCATCTTCAGGATAAAATGATTTTTTAAATGTGCAAAAAATGCAAAAATGGCTCTGGGAGTGAAAGGGAGAAAGGATAAGCCGGACACTCCCCTTTCCTGAGGAGCAGCCAATCGGTTCTCATTACACTGCAAGGTCTCTCCCCTCCCTGCTAGTCCCCGGGTGCGGTGCTGGAGACAGGCGGGGGAGGGGAGGAGAAGATAAACAGCGCAATGTTACACATATTAAATGTTTTAGTCGCTATAAAGCCCCATTTATTTTTTAAACCCCAGATATTCCTAAAAGCACCTCAGATTTATATACATTTTCTGTTACAAAGGAATGTTTCCTTCCTCCTGAGCAGCAATGTAAGGGGCTCTATGCTCCATACTCCTGACCCCGGCACTCCATCATTGTGTTGGCTGCATAGTGTAATGATTGCCCATTGGCTGCCTGTGTAGTGTCATCATTGCCCTTTGTAGGCCATGTATGGTCAGGATGGTCCTTGTCTTGTCTATTTATTGTCAGTGCTGTTTGTTTAGAGGACCATATTACTAGAATTTATCTCCACAATGAGGAGAATGTTCCGGCCCCGGAAGTGGGGGAATGTTCTGCCCCTGAAGGGGTTCATCTGGGTTCCCACACTATATATGTGTGTATCATCATCTGCTGGAGATAAAAGACATCACAGTGACTATGGAGGAAGAGGATGGACGTGACTATGGAGGGAGAGGACGGACACGACTATGGAGGAAGAGGACGGACAGGACTATGGAGGAAGAGGACGGACAGGACTATGGAGGAAGAGGACGGACGTGACTATGGAGGAAGAGGACGGACGTGACTATGGAGGGAGAGGACGGACGTGACTATGGAGGGAGAGGACAGACACGACTATGGAGGAAGAGGACGGACACGACTATGGAGGAAGAGGTCGGACGTGACTATGGAGGAAGAGGACGGACGTGACTATGGAGGAAGAGGACGGACGTGACTATGGAGGAAGAGGACGGACGTGACTATGGAGGGAGAGGACAGACACGACTATGGAGGAAGAGGACGGACACGACTATGGAGGAAGAGGTCGGACGTGACTATGGAGGAAGAGGTCGGACGTGACTATGGAGGAAGAGGACGGACGTGACTATGGAGGAAGAGGACGGACGTGACTATGGAGGAAGAGGACGGACGTGACTATGGAGGAAGAGGACGGACGTGACTATGGAGGAAGAGCATGGACGTGACTATGGAGGAAGAGGACGGACGTGACTATGGAGGAAGAGGACGGACAGGACTATGGAGGAAGAGGACGGACAGGACTATGGAGGAAGAGGACGGACAGGACTATGGAGGAAGAGGACGGACAGGACTATGGAGGAAGAGGACGGACATGACGGTGAGGTTACTGGGTGTAAATAGGAAATAACAACTTATTACCTCCTCTGCTGCCACGTCCACCAATGTCTCTGATCTGTTTCCTCCCAACTCACCTCTCCGAATGTCCTCTCTGTCCCTAACATCACTTCCTGTCTGTATTCCATAGAGAAGTCCTGTCTGGGGAGAAATGAGATCACCATCTTGTGGATTTCATAGGACCTGCAGCCCTGAGAAATGTCCCCTAATAACCATTCCTGCATTGTATCTACCTTACAGAGATACCAGGGAAGATCAAAAAGAACTAAAAACAGTAAGAAACAATAAACCTAACTCTTATGCAACCAACTGTTTATATAATATATTTTACTACAGATAGAAAAGTCTTAAAGACACAGAACACAAGATAAAAACAAAATACATAATAAAACAGAGACCTCCAAAACAGATCTTTTTGGGTAAAAAAAATGCAAAAATACATCCTAAAGTATAAGAATATCTATCAATCCACTGATAATGAAGATGTTAGACATAAATGACAAGGATGTAATGGTCACAGAGGAATGGTGGTGGAGATCTCTCAAAGTAAGAACACTTCCTTGAATGGTTCTATAAATAAAGAATGAATCCTGGAGGGAATAAAGCTGTAAAGCAATAAATAATATATAAACTGGGCCATCCACTTCATCCATAAAGACATTGTGATTGAAGATCTTCTAGATCACATAGAAGGAGGACTCATCCATGATTTCATACATTTGTTTGGAAGGATAGAACAATCCTCAGAAGGGAACATGTAGGATGACAGGAAAGGCTCCTGACTGGTGAGATCCTCCAAACATAATGATGACATCCATGAACTGGAGCGAGCTCGTTGGGGTGATAAAGCCAATCTGGAAACACTGTGTAGACATTCTCCAAGAACTCAGCACACTCCAGGTGTGGAGAAAGTCTCCAGGTGGGTTTAGCCTGTCATTTATCATAGGTAGGAATGTCCACACATGGACTTCCACAGGGGCCCTCAGACTACATATAGAACCTGTACAGTGTCCCCTGTAATGAATTGCTTCCCACCAGGCCTATAGCAGAATGACAGCTGAGCGGGATCTCTCCCATCCTGGGTGGACATCATATGAAGTCCTCCAAGTCTAGTGGCTCTGCTGTATCCTGATATGTCACCTGCTGTGTCCACCAGATGACAGATCATTGTACCAGGCCAGCCCAATACCATGTGATTGTTATGACCAATCACAGTGATCATATGACAGTTGTATACAATGAATGGCTTTCATTCATAGCCATCCATTGTGTACTATTGTGATGATCTCTGTGATTTGTCACTGGCTCACTACCTCTACTGGAAATGTATTCCAAGCATCTACTACTCTTTCAGTAAAATAATACTTTCTGAGATTAGTTGTGAACTTTCCTCCAGTTAGTTGGAGGTCATGTCCCGTGTTCTTCATTTTGGTTACATATTGAAAATCCTGCCCTCCTGAACCTTATTCACTCCCTTGTTGTATGTAAAGGTTTCAGTCATGTCTCCCCTTTCCCTTCTCTCCTCCAGACTGGACATGTTACGTTCCTGAAGTCTCTCCTGATATCACTATTTGTATTCCCCGTCTCTGGACTCGTTCTATCTTATCAATACCTTTATGTAAGTGAGGTCTCCAGAACTGGACACAGTATTCTACATGAGGTTGCTGGTGACCCCTCTAGTGATAGATCTATATAGAGGAATCGGGACGTCCTTCCTCCTGCCGGTGACCCCTCTAGTGATAGAAAGATCTATATAGAGGAATCAGGACCTCCTTCCTCCTGCCGGTGACCCCTCTAGTGATAGAAAGATCTATATAGAGGAATCAGGACCTTCTTCCTCCTGCTGGTGACCCCTCTAGTAATATAAAGATCTATATAGAGGAATCAGGACCTCCTTCCTCCTGCCGGTGACCCCTCTAGTGATAGAAAGATCTATATAGAGGAATCAGGACCTTCTTCCTCCTGCCGGTGACCCCTCTAGTAATATAAAGATCTATATAGAGGAATCAGGACCTCCTTCCTCCTGCCGGTGACCCCTCTAGTGATATAAAGATCTATATAGAGGAATCAGGACCTTCTTCCTCCTGCCGGTGACCCCTCTAGTGATATAAAGATCTATATAGAGGAATCAGGACCTTCTTCCTCCTGCCGGTGACCCCTCTAGTGATATAAAGATCTATATAGAGGAATCAGGACCTTCTTCCTCCTGCTGGTGACCCCTCTAGTGATATAAAGATCTATATAGAGGAATCAGGACCTCCTTCCTCTCGCCGGTGACCCCTCTGTAAGGGAATTCCTGTGAGACGGCTGGTGATTAGACTTGCGCATGTGCACAGAAATGCACGATCATGCACGGTGAAGATTGGCTCCAGGTGGACTATTTAAAAGGTGCCTTTGCCTGTGCTGAGTGCTGACTGGTCTTCAGCTGTTCCCTGTTTCCTGCTCGTTCCTGTGTGTGATTTCCTTGTTGCTGACCCGGCTTGTTCCTGACCTGACTCTGATTACTCCCCTGCTTGATACTGGTTCCTGACTTCGGCTCTGCTCCTGACTTTGGCTTGCTTATGATTTGGTACCTTGCTGTCCGCTCATTAATGATCCCGGCTATTCCTATGACACTGCTCCTGTCTCCCATGCCTGTTTCCTGCCTTGCTCTGGTGCACACCTGGCAATCTACCATACCAGCTCTGTATATCACTACTGTGCCTCAATCGGATGTTCATCAGTCTTCCAAAGTCTCCAACTGCAAGAGCTGCAAACAACACCTGCTGGCGCTCTTGTCCCCCTGGTCCCTAGACACCCTCTGTTCCTCTTCCAGTGGGGTCAGGGCTAGTGACACAAGTAAGGCCGACCTCATCATTTCAGTCCCCCATCAGGTACATGACAGTACCAGTCAGCCAATGATGGAGTCTGAAAGGGAGGCTGTCAGGAATGGACTGGCCAGCAATGGTGGGACTCACCTGCCTTATGGACTGCAGTACCAGGGCTGGCCAGCGGGTGCTCCCAGCAATCAGAGACTCAATCTTGCAGCCAGCCAAACACCTGAAACTGCTTATACTGGTGTATTTAAGGGATGGCCAGACCTGCAGACTCTGCCTTGGTGTGTGTTTTTCCTGGGCCCTGTAGCCTGTTCCTGCTTCCTGTTTCTGTTCCTATTCCTGTTCCTGTCTTGTCGCTGACCCTGCCTGACCTGTACCTCTGCTGACTTCTCCTGCTCTGACCCCGGCTCGTTCCTGACCATCCCTCTGCCTGACCCTCTGTACCATGCTGCCCGCTACCTGCTGACCCTGGCTTGTGACCCCGACCATTCTCCGCTTGCTCCCCCTGTACCTACCTGCCCGATTGATATTGACCCGGCCTGCCTGACGACGCTTGCATTGTATGTACTGTTATCTGTGGGTGGTTGGTTGGGTTTGTTTGCACTGTATTATGTTTAGTATTGCACTGCGTTTATGTTTGTATTGTTAGTGTTAATAAATTATATTGGTTATAACATATCTGAAGTCTGCGTTTCCCTGCGTCAGTCACACACCTCTGGTCATACCCGGGAGCCCTGACAGAGGCCTCTGCAATAGGGGACATCTGTCAATCAATCTCTGCCTTGTCTAACATGGTGCAGAGGTTGCAAAAGAATCCTTGAGCACATGGAAAACCAATTACCAACCAATTCAGATGTCTCAACAGCCATGGGTCCTTCTGCAGTCTCAGACATAACTACCCATCATGCTCAGCATGATTCATGACCCCTCTAGTGATATAAAGATCTATATAGAGGAATCAGGACCTTCCTCCTCCTGCTGGTGACCCCTCTAGTGATATAAAGATCTATATAGAGGAATCAGGACCTCCTTCCTCCTGCCGGTGACCCCTCTAGTGATATAAAGATCTATCTAGAGTAATCGGGACCTCCTTCCTCCTGCCGGTGACCCCTCTAGTGATATAAAGATCTATCTAGAGTAATCGGGACCTCCTTCTTCCTGCCGGTGACCCCTCAAGTGATATAAAGATCTATATAGAGGAATCGGGACCTCCTTCCTCTTGCCGGCGACCCCTCAAGTGATATAAAGATCTATCTAGAGGAATCATGATCTCCTTCCTCCTGCCGGTGACCCCTCTAGTGATATTAAGATCTGTATAGAGGAATCAGGACCTCCTTCCTCTCGCCGGTGACCCCTCTGTAAGGGAATTCCTGTGAGACGGCTGGTGATTAGACTTGCGCATGTGCACAGAAATGCACGATCATGCACGGTGAAGATTGGCTCCAGGTGGACTATTTAAAAGGTGCCTTTGCCTGTGCTGAGTGCTGACTGGTCTTCAGCTGTTCCCTGTTTCCTGCTCGTTCCTGTGTGTGATTTCCTTGTTGCTGACCCGGCTTGTTCCTGACCTGACTCTGATTACTCCCCTGCTTGATACTGGTTCCTGACTTCGGCTCTGCTCCTGACTTTGGCTTGCTTATGATTTGGTACCTTGCTGTCTCCCATGCCTGTTTCCTGCCTTGCTCTGGTGCACACCTGGCAATCTACCATACCAGCTCTGTATATCACTACTGTGCCTCAATCGGATGTTCATCAGTCTTCCAAAGTCTCCAACTGCAAGAGCTGCAAACAACACCTGCTGGCGCTCTTGTCCCCCTGGTCCCTAGACACCCTCTGTTCCTCTTCCAGTGGGGTCAGGGCTAGTGACACAAGTAAGGCCGACCTCATCATTTCAGTCCCCCATCAGGTACATGACAGTACCAGTCAGCCAATGATGGAGTCTGAAAGGGAGGCTGTCAGGAATGGACTGGCCAGCAATGGTGGGACTCACCTGCCTTATGGACTGCAGTACCAGGGCTGGCCAGCGGGTGCTCCCAGCAATCAGAGACTCAATCTTGCAGCCAGCCAAACACCTGAAACTGCTTATACTGGTGTATTTAAGGGAAGGCCAGACCTGCAGACTCTGCCTTGGTGTGTGTTTTTCCTGGGCCCTGTAGCCTGTTCCTGCTTCCTGTTTCTGTTCCTATTCCTGTTCCTGTCTTGTCGCTGACCCTGCCTGACCTGTACCTCTGCTGACTTCTCCTGCTCTGACCCCGGCTCGTTCCTGACCATCCCTCTGCCTGACCCTCTGTACCACGCTGCCCGCTACCTGCTGACCCTGGCTTGTGACCCCGACCATTCTCCGCTTGCTCCCCCTGTACCTACCTGCCCGATTGATATTGACCCGGCCTGCCTGACGACGCTTGCATTGTATGTACTGTTATCTGTGGGTGGTTGGTTGGGTTTGTTTGCACTGTATTATGTTTAGTATTGCACTGCGTTTATGTTTGTATTGTTAGTGTTAATAAATTATATTGGTTATAACATATCTGAAGTCTGCGTTTCCCTGCGTCAGTCACACACCTCTGGTCATACCCGGGAGCCCTGACAGAGGCCTCTGCAATAGGGGACATCTGTCAATCAATCTCTGCCTTGTCTAACATGGTGCAGAGGTTGCAAAAGAATCCTTGAGCACATGGAAAACCAATTACCAACCAATTCAGATGTCTCAACAGCCATGGGTCCTTCTGCAGTCTCAGACATAACTACCCATCATGCTCAGCATGATTCATGACCCCTCTAGTGATATAAAGATCTATATAGAGGAATCAGGACCTTCCTCCTCCTGCTGGTGACCCCTCTAGTGATATAAAGATCTATATAGAGGAATCAGGACCTCCTTCCTCCTGCCGGTGACCCCTCTAGTGATATAAAGATCTATCTAGAGTAATCGGGACCTCCTTCCTCCTGCCGGTGACCCCTCTAGTGATATAAAGATCTATCTAGAGTAATCGGGACCTCCTTCTTCCTGCCGGTGACCCCTCAAGTGATATAAAGATCTATATAGAGGAATCGGGACCTCCTTCCTCTTGCCGGCGACCCCTCAAGTGATATAAAGATCTATCTAGAGGAATCATGATCTCCTTCCTCCTGCCGGTGACCCCTCTAGTGATATTAAGATCTGTATAGAGGAATCAGGACCTCCTTCCTCTCGCCGGTGACCCCTCTGTAAGGGAATTCCTGTGAGACGGCTGGTGATTAGACTTGCGCATGTGCACAGAAATGCACGATCATGCACGGTGAAGATTGGCTCCAGGTGGACTATTTAAAAGGTGCCTTTGCCTGTGCTGAGTGCTGACTGGTCTTCAGCTGTTCCCTGTTTCCTGCTCGTTCCTGTGTGTGATTTCCTTGTTGCTGACCCGGCTTGTTCCTGACCTGACTCTGATTACTCCCCTGCTTGATACTGGTTCCTGACTTCGGCTCTGCTCCTGACTTTGGCTTGCTTATGATTTGGTACCTTGCTGTCTCCCATGCCTGTTTCCTGCCTTGCTCTGGTGCACACCTGGCAATCTACCATACCAGCTCTGTATATCACTACTGTGCCTCAATCGGATGTTCATCAGTCTTCCAAAGTCTCCAACTGCAAGAGCTGCAAACAACACCTGCTGGCGCTCTTGTCCCCCTGGTCCCTAGACACCCTCTGTTCCTCTTCCAGTGGGGTCAGGGCTAGTGACACAAGTAAGGCCGACCTCATCATTTCAGTCCCCCATCAGGTACATGACAGTACCAGTCAGCCAATGATGGAGTCTGAAAGGGAGGCTGTCAGGAATGGACTGGCCAGCAATGGTGGGACTCACCTGCCTTATGGACTGCAGTACCAGGGCTGGCCAGCGGGTGCTCCCAGCAATCAGAGACTCAATCTTGCAGCCAGCCAAACACCTGAAACTGCTTATACTGGTGTATTTAAGGGATGGCCAGACCTGCAGACTCTGCCTTGGTGTGTGTTTTTCCTGGGCCCTGTAGCCTGTTCCTGCTTCCTGTTTCTGTTCCTATTCCTGTTCCTGTCTTGTCGCTGACCCTGCCTGACCTGTACCTCTGCTGACTTCTCCTGCTCTGACCCCGGCTCGTTCCTGACCATCCCTCTGCCTGACCCTCTGTACCACGCTGCCCGCTACCTGCTGACCCTGGCTTGTGACCCCGACCATTCTCCGCTTGCTCCCCCTGTACCTACCTGCCCGATTGATATTGACCCGGCCTGCCTGACGACGCTTGCATTGTATGTACTGTTATCTGTGGGTAGTTGGTTGGGTTTGTTTGCACTGTATTATGTTTAGTATTGCACTGCGTTTATGTTTGTATTGTTAGTGTTAATAAATTATATTGGTTATAACATATCTGAAGTCTGCGTTTCCCTGCGTCAGTCACACACCTCTGGTCATACCCGGGAGCCCTGACAGAGGCCTCTGCAATAGGGGACATCTGTCAATCAATCTCTGCCTTGTCTTACATGGTGCAGAGGTTGCAAAAGAATCCTTGAGCACATGGAAAACCAATTACCAACCAATTCAGATGTCTCAACAGCCATGGGTCCTTCTGCAGTCTCAGACATAACTACCCATCATGCTCAGCATGATTCATGACCCCTCTAGTGATATAAAGATCTATATAGAGGAATCAGGACCTTCCTCCTCCTGCTGGTGACCCCTCTAGTGATATAAAGATCTATATAGAGGAATCAGGACCTCCTTCCTCCTGCCGGTGACCCCTCTAGTGATATAAAGATCTATCTAGAGTAATCGGGACCTCCTTCCTCCTGCCGGTGACCCCTCTAGTGATATAAAGATCTATCTAGAGTAATCGGGACCTCCTTCTTCCTGCCGGTGACCCCTCAAGTGATATAAAGATCTATATAGAGGAATCGGGACCTCCTTCCTCTTGCCGGCGACCCCTCAAGTGATATAAAGATCTATCTAGAGGAATCATGATCTCCTTCCTCCTGCCGGTGACCCCTCTAGTGATATTAAGATCTATATAGAGGAATCAGGACCTCCTTCCTCCTGCCGGTGACCCCTCTAGTGATATAAAGATCTATATAGAATAATGAGGACCTCCTTCCTCCTGCCAGTGACCCCTCTAGTGATATAAAGATCTATATAGAGGAATCGGGACCTTCTTCCTCCTGCCGGAGACCCCTCTAGTGATATAAAGATCTATATAGAGGAATCAGGACCTCCTTCTGTGATGATTGTGTGCAATAGAGGCATAGACGTTGTACATGACAGCCATCTTGTTAGGTTTCAGTCATGTTCCCTTCTGTCCTCCCTCATCCCTTTGTCCATGGAATGCATAGCTACAAGTTGACGGAGGTCAACAGGATCTCTTATCCTAAATAAAACACAGATCAGCTCCAGGGCTGTAAACCTCGAATTAGTCTGGTTTCAGGGGGTTTGCTGGAAAACCACTTCCCTCTGCCCGGTTGTAAAACAATAACTCAGTCAGTCATGACCTGTTAGGTTATTAGGGCAGAGCGTGCCATAAAACGTACATTCCACAAGAGTCATTTTTCATACAATTTATAAACTTCAGCAGGAACTGGGCACATTAATATGAAGTATATATACAGATAGATCATTTTAATATGAGTCACACAAGACCTTACATTACTATGTTAGTGCCTACAAGAGAGAAGAAGCCGTCTCTTTCCTCCTGGGTGACAAGGGTACGCTATGTTTGGTATCTTTGTGTTCCGAACAGGGGCGGACTGACAACTCATGGGGCCCCTGGGCAATAGGGGATCATGGGGCCCCTGTGTCCTTGCCCAAACTAAAAAAAGCCTATGAAAAAGGTACCAGGGGCATCTCATGGGGCCCCCTACTCACCCCGAGCCCTCGGGCAGTGCCCGAGTTTCCAAATGGTCAGTCCACCCCTGGTTTGGAATATATTTCTAAATATTAATCTGCCAGTTGCAAGGATGCTACCTGTACCTATTGAAGGTTATTGACCTTAGTATAAAATTGTAAGGGATTTGGTCATAACCTTGGTTACCGCCTAACACCCATCCCCAAACTGGATGATTGGTCATTTGTTCTCAGGAGACACCCCTTTAATATGGTAGAAAAAGACTGACAGCCTGGAGAAGACAGCTCTCATTTAACATCAATCAGAAAACATCTAACAGACTTGAGAGCCAAGGCAATCTTTTTGTTCGGACAATTGGACTCTGCTCAAACCAAGGATATTGCAAGTATTCTGTCTTCTGGACTCCTTTCTTTTATTTCTCTGTTGTTTTATTGCTCTCTTTATATCTTTGTTACATCTTTATTTGTAAATATTTTTATAGCACCATTTTGACCTTTTTAGTAATAAATCCTATTTTCTGAAAAGTGTTGAACTGTCTCTAAAGCTTTTAATGCAAATTAAAGAATCTCTGACCATGGAAGAGTGTTCCTGTATGTGATAATCCTCTGAATATCCCTGTCCCTGGAAGAGTGTTCCTGTATATAATAATCCTCTGAATATCCCTGTCCCTGGAAGAGTGTTCCTGTATGTAATAATCCTCTGAATATCCCTGTCTGAGGTGACAGTGTGTATTACAGACACTTATACTAATATCATAGTGTTACTGCTAAGATTTGTGAGTTTCCTCCTTCTCTGTAAAAAGGTGGTGGTGGCAGTGTGAAGGGTTAATTGCGTAATTAACCAGTAACAATCGCTCTCAGGCTGCTGCCACATAGATTGTAGTCCCACAAGCTGGAAAATCTTTGTTCAGGGCGCAACTGAGAGTGGCATTGTTACGCAAGTGGCAGATCGGCTGGTCCTTCGGTCACGAGTTGGTGAGAAGGGCTGAGGTCGGATGCCGCATTCTGTCATACCTTCCTCCCGCTGGTGACCCCTCTAGTGATGCATCCTAGAATTCTATTCGCTTTCCCCACTGCCTGGCCATGCTGTTTGTTCATTTTGCAATCTTCTGAAATAAGTACCCAAAATCCTTTTCTTCTGAAGTGCTGGACAACACTGTACCTCCAATGTTGTACTTTCTCAAGGGATTCTTTTTTCCTGGGTGCATTATTTTAGATTTGAAATATTGAACTGCAATTTCCACTTTTTTACCAATCTTCCTGCAATGCTAAATCCTGTTCCATGTTACAGACACCTCCAGAGATATCCTCCCTATTACACACCTTTGTGTCATCGGCAAAGAGACATCCCCTTACCCAACCACCCTTTAGTTCTATCACTTGCATATAGATTACATAGAACAGGACCCAGTACAAAACCTTGGGGTACACCACTAGTGACTGCTCTCTGTTCCGTGTGAACCCCATTTACAACCACACTCTGGTATCTCTCCTTTAGCCAACTGCACATCCACTGAACCACCCAAGGGCTAAGTCCTAGCTTGTCCAACTTCTGTATTAGATCGTTATGTGGAACTGTATCACTTGCCGTGCTGACGTCAAGATATTCTATGTCCACAGCACCACCCTGGTCCAAATCATTGGTAATATAGTCAAAAAGTCCAATCAGTCGAGTCTGCCATGGTCTGCCCTCAGTAAAGCCATGCTGCTTTGGATCCAGCAAGTTGTGTGTTTCTAGATGATCAATGATCCTTCCTTTCAGGAGTGATTCCATTAACTTGACTACCACCGATGTTAGACTCACTGGCCTGTAATTGCCGGCTTCTACCTTGCTGCCCTTCTTGGATGGAACACACTGTGCACTCCATTACATGAACAACATTGGGAGTGCTGCAATCATCATCTGATCAGGATACACAGGGGTATGAGCCAATCATAGATCAGCAGGTGCCTACAGGTTATCGCCCCACAGGGATATGAGCCGATTGTAGATCAGCAGGTGCCTACAGGTTACCACCCCACAGGGATATGAGCCAATCATAGATCACCAGGTTGTCAGAACTGTTCTGGGCTCACAGAATGAAATAGGAAGGCTGAACTTATCATCTCTACATGGACATGCTGGAAGCCATTTTGTTCTGTATATTCTATTTCATGGTTTCTGGTTTATTGATAAACTCCCATGGCTTTAAGTACCATCTCTATGCTGATGACACACAAATCTATCTTTCTCCTCCTCACCTCACCCCTTCAGTCTCCTCCTCACCTCACCCCTTCAGTCTCCTCCTCACACCACCCCTTCAGTCTCCTCCTCACCTCACCCCCTCAGTCTCCTCCTCACCTCACCCCTTCAGTCTCCTCCTCACCTCACCCCTTCAGTCTCCTCCTCACCTCACCCCTTCAGTCTCCTCCTCACCTCACCCCCTCAGTCTCCTCCTCACCTCACCCCTTCAGTCTCCTCCTCACCCCACCCCTTCAGTCTCCTCCTCACCTCACCCCTTCAGTCTCCTCCTCACCTCACCCCTTCAGTCTCCTCCTCACCTCACCCCTTCAGTCTCCTCCTCACCTCACCCCCTCAGTCTCCTCCTCACCTCACCCCTTCAGTCTCCTCCTCACCCCACCCCTTCAGTCTCCTCCTCACCTCACCCCCTCAGTCTCCTCCTCACCTCACCCCTTCAGTCTCCTCTTGCATTACTAACCTACTAAGTGACATATCGGCATGGATGTCACTCCACTTCCTCAAACTCAATCTTTCCAAAACTGAGCTCCCGTGCCCCCTCTACTAACTTCTCCATCAAGACCAATAATACAACCATCAGTCCCTCCCCTCATGCCAGGGTACGAGGTGTAATCCTAGACTAACCAACTGTCCTTTCACCCCCAAATCCAATCGCTGTCCTAATCTTGTAGACTTCACCTCCACAACATCTCCAAGAGATGCCTGTTCTTAACCTCGGAAACCACTAAGCAACTTATTCACTCCCTTGTTATCTCTCACCTTGACTATTGTAACTCCCTCCTCATTGGCCGACCTCATCGAAGGCTATCCCCTCTTCAGTCTATCATGAATGCTGCTGCCAGACTCATCCACCTTACTAACTGTTCTGTATCTGCCAATCCCTCTCTGCCAATCCCTCCACTGGCCTCTACTCAGTGTCCTCCACCCCTCTCTGCCAATCCCTCCACCAGCCTCTACTCAGTGTCCTCCACCCCTCTCTGCCAATCTCTCCACCGGCCCCCACTCAGTGTTCTCCATCCCTCTCTACCAATCCCTCCACTGGCCTCCAATCAGTGTCCTCCACCCCTCTCTGCCAATCCCTCCACTGGCCTCCATGCAGTGTCCTCCACCCCTCACTGACAATCCTTCCACTGACCTCCACTCAGTGTTCTCCACTCCTCTCTGCCAATCCCTCCACTCAGTGTCCTCCACCCCTCTCTGACAAGACCTCCACTGGCCTCCACTCAGTGTCCTCCACCCCTCTCTGCCAATCCCTCCACTGGTCTCAATTCAGTGTCCTCCACCCCTCTCTGCCAATCCCTCCACTGACCTCCACTCAGTGTCCTCCACCCCTCTCTGCCAATCCCTCCACTGGCTTCCCATTGCCCAACAGATAAAATTAAAAACATTAACAATAACATATAAAGCCATTTATAACTCCGCCCCAAATTACATCACCGATCTTGTCTCTAAATATCACCCAAACCGTCCTCTCCACTCCGCATATGACCTCCTGCTCTCTAGCTCCCTTTTCTTCTCCTCCCATGCTCATCTGCAGGACTTCTCCAGAGCTTTCCCCATCTTCAAACTCTCTACCACAATTTATCAGACTATCGCCTACTCTGCTCACTTTTAGGTGATCTCTGAAAACCGATCTCTTTCGGGAAGCCTATCCTGCCCTCAGCTAATAATGGAATCTTCTACTCCTCCAACCAGACCTTGTCATGTTCCAGAAGACCCAAATCCTTCCCAATCCTATACTGCCCCCTTCAGGTCATTGAACTCTTTATATAGAGAAATGACACCTAGTCTGTGGTCACTTTTAGGTGAAGATAAGCTTTGCCCGCCTAGGTTTATGTGGGGGATAAAAGTAAGAGACGGATAGAGAGGAGACCACATCACAAAACAAGACCTCACAAGACAGGAGACAAGGGACAACAGACGGACACAGACACCCCCTGAAGTGAGCGCACTGAAAGCTGACATCACTGACACCATACAGTCCATATTGGGAACTAGAACTTTCATTTTCCTCAGATAACTTGTACTCCCCTTATATCTCCAGATACATTGTTTAGTCCGATAACGGTTCTGGTGAGCACAGGAGGGGATGTGACGTCATTTTACCTGCAGTATAAATTATTATCATTTCACTCCTCTGGGGAAGATTGATTTTACATATCCCTGAAGCTGATTCTGGCTTCTAGTCAATGATTTATCCGGATGTATACAGTATATATATGACAAGGTAGACTACTTCATGTAACATTACATCTTCATCTCAGATTGTAAGCGGATTGGATTGGCCTGTATATGGGATTCCAGATCAAGTCATGGCAAGGTACACGTTGAGCGTTGAATATCTGGGTGTAGAGAGATCACGGGGGGGATTTGTATATCTGTTGTCACATGTTGCTGAGTTACTGATTTCTTACACGACATTTCCAGACAGTTGGATGTAATTCATTAATATTTGGAAGTAATTGCTGGCTTGTATTTCTCCCCATTATTGTGGATTAGATCATTGTACTGTTATCTTGTATTGTTTATTATTTATCATCACCTATTATATTTCATCCCCATTTTGTACTGATTTATATTATTAATAAATATATATTTTTGCACATTATTGCGTTTTATTTTGTCTTCCAATTATCGCAAATACAGAACTGGGATGTCGGTTACTTTGTGAGAATTAGTAGGGAATCTCCTTCATTCCAGATCCCGCCTGTTTCCATGAATTGTATACGGATTATTTCCTCACAGATAAAGTTCTGACATATTTCGGAGATCCCGCCGAGATTTGCCTACATTTGAAACAGATAGAAAAATATAATGGTGCAAGTATAGATATTTTATTGTCATTTTCTTGGTTCTGAAAGCGCTGTTGTCAGTTACAAATACAGAAAATGTCTGATGTGATAAGTGTTCCTAGTAGATGGAGCCATTCTGGTGCCGAATCTGAAGCTATTCTGAGTCAGAGAGATGTCAGAGAATTGGTGACATTTCAGGAGATGTCTTTTGTGAAAGATAAGTTGGACATTAAGCAGGATATGAATGATTGGGTAACTGAAATGTGGAGTAGGATTCCAGGGTATACAAATGATATCTGCTCTGATGATTCACGTGTTGCTGGCTATCTGTATATAATAGCTGAGGATAAAACAAAGAAAGAAAAAGAAACACGGCTGCATAAATCTCGGCCAGAATTTCTTGATGTCATTTTTGAATTGGCAGAACAATTAAATAAAGTAAAATTGTATATCAGGCCAGAGGCTGAGAATGTTAAACACTTACAGAGAAAACTCCATGAGATAGAAACTCAATCTACAAACATTTCTGCTGAGATGGAGCAATTGTCAGATAAAATGTTCAATTTTAAGAAAAATTATTTGCAAAATAAAGAATTGATCGCTTCTTTAACCACTTCAAGTCCAGACACTTTCCTTCCTGTCCAGGCCAGTTTTCAGCTTTCAGCACTGTTACACTTTGAATGACAATTGCGCGGTCATGCAACACTGTACCCATATGAATTTTTTAGCATTTATTTTAGAAAGATAAAGCTTTATTTTGGTGGTATTTATTTTTTTTGCTGTATAAATTAAAAAGTACAAAAATTTTGAAAAAAGATTTATTCTTATAAAATTTTGCAAATAAATATTTCATCATAAATCTTGGCCAAAATGTATTCAGTTATCTTTTTAGTAAAAAAAAATAACCCAAATTAGTGAATAACCAAAAATTATAATTTATTTAAAAAATGTTTTTTAGATTATTATTTATGTTTTTTTTACCTACTGTCACCCTAGCAGTTCAATGTCACCATGGTGACACTGTACTACTTGTGGGGGTGGGGAGTCTGTTTATAAATGGCCACCTGCCCCTGCACTGCCTGTTCTGTCTCTCCAATCTAAGCACTGATAGTGTGATCTCTGTAACTTACAGTTGTGATGAGATAGCTATAACTTCAACCTCAGTTGGATACCACAGTCAGTGACTCAATCAATAAGACATCTTGTAGATCCTGTGAAGTTTATTCCATAAACTGAGAGAATTTTACACAATGAACATTCGATAGGTCAAAAGATCATAATGTTTCCTGCTCCATGACATGAGGCTAGAGCTGCAATGCAATCCTGGGAAAGGGGGAGGGCTATCTATACATTAACTAAACCAAAGGAAAGGGAGGAGCAGAGACAAAATATAGAAAACACTTAAAGGCATATGACAGTCATGTGAAACATGACACTGCCACCATCTGGCTGTTTATATACAACGGCCGGATGGGAGATGGTTAAGAATCTAGATCAGATCTCTGAGGATTTGTCTGACTGTAAAGGGATAAAATCAACTTTAGAAATGAGAATGTGAAAAGCTGAGCATTGCGAATACCCATCTCCAGCATGAGGTCCAGAACCGCACAAATCAGCAATTGGTACCGGAGACACAGGAGCTAAAAGCCAGCAGTACAAGGGTTAAACCTTCTACTTGGCAGACTACAAATGTCATTGAACCCTTTAGCAGCTCACACCCAGACCATTCTATGAGCCCTAAAATTGTAATCCCATTAAAATCAGAGGCTTCAGAATCTGAGAGTAACTACAGTGACCCCCCAGATGAGGATGAAATGCCTTCCAGTAGGGAACATTATCTTCCTAAATTAAGACCCATCTCACTTCATAAACACCCCAAAAGTGAGAGAAAATCCCAGAGGCCTGTGTATGATACCACCAAAGTGATACCATTCCTAACAGAAACTGTGGGCCTCTTTACTAAGAAAGGATCCCTTCTATAATTGATCACACAGAAACCTACGAGGAGGCGATGATGACCCGAAGCTTGAATTCTGACAAACAGAAAAACGGAATTTGTCCCATGGGTGTCTCAGCCAAAGCACAGGAATTTCTTTACCTTCCTCAGAGACACGGGTGTAATAAGATGGTCTGAAGTGGTATCAGAAATTAAAGCAGAATTTGGTCCCTACCGCTCAGCTACTGCTGATAAAAGAGACATTTTGACTTTAAAATATCGGCCAAATCAAAGTCCCCGAGAGTTTTTGTCCGTTCTCAAGAATGCCTACAGCCTGGCTGAAAAAGATCCTGATTATGACAGCCCTGAATGTGTCCAATTGTTTTATGATGCTTTCCCAAATAAAAAAGAAATGATTTTGGCCCGGGATTACAATTAGAGATGAGCGAATCGAACCAGGCGAACCGGAATTCGATACGAATTTCAGAAAATTTTGCCTACTTCGGGTGCGCGAATCGAAATTTTCCCGATCAGCCGGCAAAAGTGTCCCTGCAGAGAGCTCCGCTATTTCTGACATTTCTAAGACAGTTCCTTCACATGTACAGCGGTTGAAACATTGTATCTATTAGTTTCCATTTAGGATACAGATGTTTCAACCGCTGTACATGTGAAGAAGCTGTCAGAGAACTGTCAGAAATAGAGGAACTCTGCACATACACTTTTTGCCGGTTTGGAATTCTTATTTTCATCCTACTTCTTCTTCTTCTTCTTCTTCTTCTTCTTCTTCTTCATCCTCATCCTCATCCTCAGAAGAAGAAGAGGATGAGGATGATGATGAAGAAGAAGAAGAAGAAGAAGAAGAAGTAGGATGAAAAGAAGAATAATTCCAAGCCGGCAAAAAGGGTATGTGCAGAGTTCCTCTATTTCTGACAGTTCTCTGACAGCTTCTTCACATGTACAGCGGTTGAAACATCTGTATCCTAAATGGAAACAAATAGATACAATGTTTCAACCGCTGTATGGAGTGAATGTCCCAGAACTGTCAGAAATAGACAGAAACTGTCACAGAACTGTCCTTCTAATCATCCTTCTCCTTCTTCTCATCCTTCTTCTCATCCTTCTTCTCATCCTTATCCTTCTTCTCATCCTTCTACTTCTCCTTCTTCTCATCCTTCTTCTCATCCTTCTCCTTCTTCTCATCCTTCTCCTTCTTCTCATCCTTCTCCTTCTTCTCATCCTTCTCCTTCTCCTTCTTCTCATCCTTCTCCTTCTCCTTCTTCTCATCCTTCTCCTTCTCCATCTTCTCATCCTTCTCCATCTTCTCATCCTTCTCCTTCTCCTTCTTCTCATCCTTCTCCTTCTGCTTCTCCTTCTCCTTCTTCTCATCCTTCTCCTTCTTCTCATCCTTCTCCTTCTTCTCATCCTTCTCCTTCTTCTCATCCTTCTTCTCATCCTTGTCCTTCTTCTCATCCTTCTTCTCATCCTTCTCCTTCTTCTCATCCTTCTCCTTCTTCTCATCCTTCTCCTTATCCTTCTTCTCATCCTTCTCCTTCTTCTCATCCTTCTCCTTCTCCTTCTTCTCATCCTTCTCCTTCTCCATCTTCTCATCCTTCTCCTTCTCCTTCTTCTCATCCTTCTCCTTCTCCTTCTTCTCATCCTTCTCCTTCTCCTTCTTCTCATCCTTTTCCTTCTCCTTCTTCTCATCCTTCTCCTTCTCCTTCTTCTCATCCTTCTCCTTCTCCTTCTTCTCATCCTTCTCCTTCTTCTCATCCTTCTCCTTCTTCTCATCCTTCTCCTTCTCCTTCTTCTCATCCTTCTCCTTCTCCTTCTTCTCATCCTTCTCCTTCTCCTTCTTCTCATCCTTCTCCTTCTCCTTCTCCTTCCTCATCTCCAAGGGCATTTAAATTAAAGATACAGTGTTCTGCACTAATTTAAAGGCTCTCTGAAGCCTAGAAACCCTTTTTATAAGTCATCTTCGTAGCGAAAAAATTCGCATCGAATCGAATTTCTTCCTGGAATTCGCCGAATCAGCCGAATCGAATTTTTGAATACTTCGCTCATCTCTAATTACAATCCCAGAAAAACTCTGGATTGGCTGCTGACAGAGAGGACCGCCCTCTACGCTGGATTACAGCATGGGGAAGAGTCTCAGGGCAGGAGATTTACAAAGCCCACAGAAAACATAGCTGAGACTCAGATTAAAAAGGATCCCAGAAAGTTTGAATCCCCAAAAAGGAGTTATGCTGAAGTTGTTGAAGCTCCAGACCTCTCAGTCAGAAGAAGTCTAAACCCAATCTGGATTTCAAGAAGGTCCCCGTCACTGACAACTCAGACAAAAAGCAGCAATTTACTAAGCGACAGGAGAAATCAGGGAGGTTATTACCGGAATTACAGGTCCAACCAGAAAAAGGTCCAATCTGGTTCTGAAACAGAACGTTCTGTCAGATCCCAGACATCCAATTCCAAAACTCCAAACCCAAAAGTTCATTGGAAAAGTAGAAGTAATCTATATGAAGCCTGGAGCAGATGCAGGTCAATTCAGTGTATTAGCAGAACAAATGGGGGAAATAACCAATTTCTTCACTGCTAACACTAAGAATCCTTTTTTAGGGAATCCCAATCCTGCAGAAAATCGTCCTCAGTAGGAAGCAGGAATGAACAGGTTAAAGCATCAAACAATGATAATGCCTGTAATGTCCCGATAAACAAGAGAGCACAAATGAAGCCAAGTGTCTGTATGTCTGAGAAGGATTGAACCTGTCCTATGCCAAAAGGTAAGGGGGGGCAGAATGTTTGTGTTTCTGTATTACAGCCCACAGAATCCTCCACAATGAAAACGTGACAAGCCGTCCAAGGAGCTTCCATGTGAAGAAGAAGGGGGGGTCAGCGGATGAGACAAAGCATAAAGACACTAGAGATGAGCGAATCGAACCTGGCGAAGTGGAATTCGTTTCGAATATTAGGAAAAATTCGATTCGCGCCGAATCCGAATATTAGCAAACTTTGGATGCACGAATCGAATTTTCCCCGATCGGCCGATTTTCATCCCTTCTACAGCCGGCAAAAAGTGTCCCTGCAGAGAGCTCCGCTATTTCTGACAGTTCTCTGACAGTTCCTTCACATTTACAGCGGTTGAAAAATTGTATCAATTTGTTTCCGAATAAAAACATCTGTATCCTAAATGGAAACAAATAGATACAATGTTTCAACCGCTGTACATGTGAAGGAACTGTCAGAGAACTGTCAGAAATAGCGGAGCTCTCTGCAGATACACTTTTTGCTGGACTGGAATTCTTCTTCATCCTCATCCTACTTCTTCTTCTTCTTCTTCTTCATCCTCATCCTACTTCTTCTTCTTCTTCTTCATCCTCCTTCTTCTTCTTCTTCATCCTCATCCTACTTCTTCTTCTTCTTCTTCCTCTTCATCCTCATCCTACTTCTTCTTCTTCTTCTTCTTCTTCATCCTCATCCTACTTCTTCTTCTTCTTCATCATCCTCATCCTACTTCTTCTTCTTCTTCTTCATCCTCATCCTACTTCCTCTTCTTCTTCTTCTTCTTCATCCTCATCCTACTTCTTCTTCTTCTTCTTCTTCTTCATCCTCATCCTTCTTCTTCTTCTTCATCCTCATCCTACTTCTTCTTCTTCTTCTTCTTCTTCTTCATCCTCATCCTACTTCTTCTTCTTCTTCATCCTCATCCTACTTCTTCTTCTTCTTCTTCTTCATCCTCATCCTACTTCTTCTTCTTCTTCATCCTCATCCTACTTCTTCTTCTTCTTCATCCTCATCCTACTTCTTCTTCTTCTTCATCCTCATCCTACTTCTTCTTCTTCTTCTTCTTCATCCTCATCCTACTTCTTCTTCTTCATCCTCATCCTTCTTCTTCTTCTTCTTCTTCATCCTCATCCTACTTCTTCTTCTTCTTCTTCATCCTCATCCTACTTCTTCTTCTTCTTCTTCATCCTCATCCTACTTCTTCTTCTGCTTCTTCTTCTTCATCCTCATCCTACTTCTTCTTCTTCTTCATCCTCATCCTACTTCTTCTTCTTCTTCTTCATCCTCATCCTACTTCTTCTTCTTCTTCTTCATCCTCATCCTACTTCTTCTTCTTCTTCATCCTCATCCTCCTTCTTCTTCTTCTTCTTCATCATCCTCATCCTACTTCTTCTTCTTCTTCATCCTCATCCTACTTCTTCATCCTCATCCTACTTCTTCTTCTTCTTCTTCATCCTCATCCTACTTCTTCTTCTTCTTCTTCTTCTTCTTCTTCATCCTCATCCTACTTCTTCTTCTTCTTCATCCTCATCCTACTTCTTCTTCTTCTTCATCCTCATCCTACTTCTTCTTCTTCATCTTCTTCTTCTTCTTCATCCTCATCCTACTTCTTCTTCTTCATCCTCATCCTACTTCTTCTTCTTCATCCTCATCCTCATCCTCTTCTTCTTCTTCTTCTTCTTGCCATGGGCCCCTGTACCGCCTCCTCTTGCTGCTGCCAGGTCCAGAGTGTGTCATGGGTCCCTGTACGGCCTCCCATTGCTGCTGTCTCCATCGCCACACTCTGCCATGTGCCACTTTCAGGTCTCCTCACACTGCTGGTGGGTTCCATTTTGTCATAGGGTGCTGGCAGATTACGGGCCTCCCATTGCTGCTGCCAGGCCCGTAATCTGCCATGGGCCCCTGTACCGCCTCCTCATGCTGCTGCCAGGTCCAGAGTCTGTCATGGGTCCCTGTACGGCCTCCCATTGCTGCTGTCTCCATCGCCAGACTCTGCCATGTGCCACTTTCAGGTCTCCTCACACTGCTGGTGGGTTCCATTTTGTCATAGGGTGCTGGCAGATTACGGGCCTCCCATTGCTGCTGCCAGGCCCGTAATCTGCCATGGGCCCCCGTACCGCCTCCTCATGCTGCTGCCAGGCCCGTAATCTGTCATGGGCCCCTGTACCGCCTCCTCATGCTGCTGCCAGGTCCAGAGTGTGTCATGGGTCCCTGTACGGCCTCCCATTGCTGCTGTCTCCATCGCCACACTCTGCCATGTGCCACTTTCAGGTCTCCTCACACTGCTGGTGGGTTCCATTTTGTCATAGGGTGCTGTATGGCCTCCCATTGCTGCTGCCAGGCCCGTAATCTGCCATGGGCCCCCGTACCGCCTCCTCATGCTGCTGCCAGGCCCGTAATCTGTCATGGGCCCCTGTACCGCCTCCTCATGCTGCTGCCAGGTCCAGAGTGTGTCATGGGTCCCTGTACGGCCTCCCATTGCTGCTGTCTCCATCGCCACACTCTGCCATGTGCCACTTTCAGGTCTCCGCACACTGCTGGTGGGTTCCATTTTGTCATAGGGTGCTGTATGGCCTCCCATTGCTGCTGCCTCCACCGCCACACTGTGGCTCCACACTCTGGTTTTGGCCCCGTGACTGCCCAAATGAGTGAAGTGTGCGGTGATTCTAAGATCGACGGCACTCATCTGCATGTCATACTGACTGACAGTATTATTTCTCTTCCCCAGCAGACTCCAAGGGCATTTAAATTAAAGGTACAGTGTTCTGCACTAATATAAAGGCTCTCTGAAGCCTAGAAACCCTTTTTATAAGTTAAATTCGCAGCGAATAAATTCGCATCGAATCAAATTTATTCCACAAATTCGGCGAATCAGCCGAATCAAATTTTTGAATAATTCGCTCATCTCTAAAAGACACTTTCACTTCTCACCCAAGGTACCTCTGCCCATTACAGGACATTGACAAAAGGTATTCCATTGAAGTGGAATGACATCATCATTTACCAAAGATCACGGCTTTATTAGACACGGGGAGCCAAGCAACTATTAGAACTCAGAAAGATTTCCAACAAATCCAAGACTTCTCTTCAGGGAAATATAAAGGTGAAAAGTTTCCCAGCAAAACCTGTGAGTGTATCCGGTACAGCCATGAAGGTATCAGGTACGGCTTGGCTACATTTCATAGTGGGAAATAAAAGAATCTGCCATCCCACACTGCTAGTTGGTTTGCCCTATGACCCCTAATTATTGCTATAGATCTCCTTCAGAGATGAAACCCTGTCATTGATTTTATCAGTGAGGTTATATGGTCACAGGTCAATGTGCCAATTAATTATGAGCACTCCCAATCCTATCACAATCCGTGTCACTGCCACGTGATGGAGGAAAGACCGGACTCTATTGAGGTCCATTTCAGGAACAGCCAAATTCCAGATGTTTCCTTCTTACAGGCAACACCTACCTCCACCTTATGTGGACAGGAGGAGAACACCATATGTGTGTCCCCTGAAAGAGTCAGAGATGTCTGCCTGGAAGGGGACGTTCTATTCACCTCCATAGAGAAGATACTGACTCTACTGGGTTCAGTAATCATACACAATTCCTAGCAAGGATTGGAAAGGTGAATGAGGATGTGTTCTTTCCCTTCAAAGTCAATGACCTGGGAAGTACTAAAAAGGCTAAACTGGCTTTACACCGGGAAATAGTTACATTAGTAGAGATCTACTAAAACAAATGTCTAATCCTAAAGTAGTCAGGTATCCCAACCCTCAGGATAACTGGATCCATGATCTGGATAATGACTCCAAGGCCTTGATTCACTAAGATGTGAGTGTACTAGCAGAGACTGACCATTCAGGCAGACTCCGGTCAATCAATCAGTCGTCTGACCAGCGTCTAGCAAGCTCATTGACGAGCGTCTACTGACTACTTTGCTATCACTAAATGTGGTATCCGTCTGGCACATGTTTAGGTGCAATACCGGATATGTTCGCTAGATGGCGCACAAGCGCGGGCTTTATTAACATTGGCGTTCTTATGATGGCAAAATAGAATCCTTAGAATGTAATAAATAGTACACCTGTATTCGAATTTTCTATTTTCTTCTATTTCTTTTCTTGCTGTGTCTCCAAAATGATCAGGAAACGAATGCATTTACTAATGAATGTCATACATTCTGTACTCAAATGTTAAACATTTTCACACTTAAATCTCAAATAATTTATATACTTCTAATTTCCCAATATAATTATATATCTTCATTCTCTTTAATCACATAACTATTCTATGGTAAAGACAAGTGCAGCGCTATAAATGCATGTGATCAATAATGAACGCATGGAAAAACCAAAAAGTGCAAAGAATTGCAACAATGATGTAATATTGTAAATGGTGCTAAAATAAGTTCCTATAATCATTCCTGAATAATGGAATGTCCTTGGTGTGAGAGTACCAACTCAGAGAGTGCCTATGAATGACACGTGTGGTCTCTCCGTGACGGACAGTAGTGCATGAACTCGTGAAAGGTAAACCACCCTTGGGACTGGTCTACACTCACCAGAACAAAAGTATTAATGTGCATGGGTTATACACATCACACATCTGGGGGTGCAGCGGTATGCTGGCAGTTATGGGTTAGTCATCCAGCTCCATCCATCCATCCATCAGGGTGGGTGCCCAAATGGTCCTGGGGAGGAATTAGCTCAGCCACAGGAGCCAGAAAGGTGCTCAATAGTGTAGTACACTGTCACAGGGGTGGATGACCTTTCACGAGTTCATGCACTACTGCTCGTGGTTATATTTATCTTGTGTAATACCATTTTACTAGTCTATATCATGTGACCAGCGCTCGCTCTATCATTTTTAAACAATGTAACTATTCTACATTATAACTCAAACTGTGTCTCCCACAGTGGTTTAGTGGTTAGAGCTCAGAACTTACAGCACTTGGGTCATGGGTTCTAATCCCAGTCTTGGCAACATCCCAAAAAAATGGAGATCAATTTTCTGGGTTGTGGCAGGAATATTGATCAATCAATTATGATTTTGCCTAATGACTAGAAAGTGGATGAATGTTACTTGCGTACTGTTCTTCTGCCAATTAGGAAATGTGCAAGTTTCATGCCGTGTATATTTCATTGTAACTTTTTTCTCTTTTAAATCTGTGTCCTTATACAACTTGACCCCCTCCCCCACCCCATCATCACCTGTCCCATATGCAAATCTATGGATCACCGCCCCACTCTTTTACTATCTATTTACTGATCAAGTGAATGTGTCTCATTTTCTATCAGCTACAGCTCAGATCTCACATTATTATACAATTTCTGATTGTATCTCACCACTAGTCTGATTGAATTCACAATTCCTGGTCAGTCCTGTTCCCTGACCTCTAATAACCTTTAGGGCCAGTTCACACTACATGTGTTTCAGTTGCTTTTTCAGCATCACAAACGCACAGAAAGAAGGTTATATGGTTGTCAATGTCATAGTTCACATCAGCGCTTGCATTTTCAATGCATTGCAGGTGCTGTAAACAAAGTTGACCACGCTGCATTGTTTCTGCACAGAACTGTACTGGAACACATTGAAACGTCCTTGAATGTACTAAAACGCACATGTCCCTAACTACATTGAATACAAAGAAAATAGAAAAAAATAAGTGGAAGGGATATAAAAATGCAATGTAAACATGTCCAAAACGCATCCAAAATGTACTGGAACACACTAAACATGCATGCCAAAAGGGCATGAAAAAAACCCATCAGGAACACATCTAGACTGTTTCTATAGTGTGAACCGGCCCTTAGGACTTGTTCACACCATTGGTGGTGCAGAAACGCATGCAAGAACACACATTTTCCAGCACAGCAAAGAAATGCAATGCCCTGTGTAGATGTGTGCAGGTACCATGATGAAAACGTTGTTGCACCTACACACGTCTATTAAAAACAGCCCCATTCCCAGCCACAAATACGCATGGCACCACACTACTGTGCGGTTAGGTGCGACACACTTGGAAAATAACATAAAAATAAGCCAACATGGCTAAAACATATCTTGAAAATATGGGGACTCTGATATCCGGCGACAGTCCGTTCACCAACGAGAAGCAATTCTGCACCCTAAAACCAACATAGAGGAAAGGGATGGTCAAATTGCTGTGCTGCTTCCAAACCACCTCTGGCATGCCAGGGTCATTATGCAGGTCCTCGATGCCAGTTCTTGCCTGCGGCCACAAAATATCCACTGGCCACAAGTGAAGGTGAGTGGAGGACGTGAAGGTGGATTTCTACCAGCTTCAACCGCAAGCAGTACCACTCCTGAAAAATGAGAGCAAATAATCATTGACACGTCATCATGACAGTCAATTCTCAGTGCAGGCTATCTAGAGTGTCTTTCCTTATTAACCATTTCAAGAGTTCAAGGAAACATTCTTGGAGCATCTACTGTGTTTGGAAAGGCCAAAGGTCCCCCCCTCCCCCAGGCACACTAATGCTTATGCAGACCATAGACGGGGAGAAAAACGGCCGATTTTTCTTTTAAAAAATGAAAAATCGGTTGTTCAAGCGGCCGACGTTGCCAGCAATGGTAAAAAAAAAATCGGCCGATTTTCATCCCGTCTACAGCCGGCAAAAAGTGTCCCTGCAGAGAGCTCTGCTATTTCTTTGACAGTTCCTTGACATTTACAGCGGTTGCAACAATGTATCTATTTGTATCCATTTAGGATACAGATGTTTTTATTCGGAAACAAATAGATACAATGTTGCAACCTCTGTAAATGTCAAGGAACTGTCAAAGAAATAGCGGAGCTCTCTGCAGGGACACTTTTTGCCATACTGGAATTCCTCTCATTTTTCATCCTTCTTCTTCTTCTTCATCATCATCCTCTTCTTCTTTTTCATCATCATCCTCTTCTTCTTCATCATCATCCTCTTCTTCTTCATCCTCTTCTTCTTCATCATCTTCATCCTCTTCTTCATCCTCTTCTTCTTCATCATCTTGATCATCATCATCCTCTTCTTCTTCTTCATCATCATCCTCTTATTCTTCTTCATCATCATCCTCCTCTTCATCATCATCTTCTTCTTCTTCTTCTTCATCATCATCCTCTTCTTCTTCATCATCATCCTCTTCATCATCATCATCATCCTCTTCATCATCATCATCATCCTCTTCATCATCATCATCATCCTCTTCTTCTTCTTCATCATCCTCTTCTTCTTCATCATCATCATCATCCTCTTCTTCTTCATCATCATCATCATCCTCTTCTTCTTCATCATCATCATCATCCTCTTCTTCATCATCATCATCCTCTTCATCATCATCCTCTTCTTCATCTTCTTCTTCATCATCATCATCATCCTCTTCTTCTTCATCATCATCCTCTTCTTCTTCATCATCATCATCCTCTTCTTCTTCTTCATCATCCTCTTCTTCTTCTTCATCCTCTTCTTCATCATCATCCTCTTCTTCTTCTTCATCATCATCCTCTTCTTCATCCTCTTCTTCTTTTTCTTCTTTTTGTCTTCCTCTTGCAGGTCACTGCTCATGTGCAGATTTTTTATCAGTAAAAAATCGGCCAATTTGCCCATCATTGCCGCGAAAATCGGCCGATCGGCAAATTCGGCCGTTTTTTTTTCCAACTTTACCGAAAAAAAAAATCTGCCAAAATACCGAAAAACGGCCGAACAAATAGCCCACTAACGATCCGAAAATCGGCCGATTTTATTTCCGGACGAAAAATCGGCCAATTTTCGACCCATCTATGGCCTGCATAAGATATGGTGTGGCCCTAGGGTCAATGTGTGTTTAGAATACTTCCAAAATGCACATACAAAAACACTCCATCCAAATGCATGTTGCATGTCTATAGCATGTTAAACAGAAGAATAACGCACTTCCATAATGTTAACATGCGCAAGTAAAAGTAGACAAAATCCACATCCTTTTATTGTGGCTTCACATACATGCATTGTGGTCTAACACCGCACTCCTGGGCAAATCACATGCCATTTGTGTGCGTTGCAATTAGAGACAAACATTTTGCACACCTCAAATTGCACCGCATCCGGGCCAAAAATGTGCAGGACCCTTTTTCAGGGTATGCACATGTATTGTACTGTCCAAGGCATTGCACACTAACGCATTGCACACTAAAAATGTCAAATGCGTTAGTGTGTACAGTGCATGAGTGTAACATGCTTTAGTGTGTACAGTGCATGAGTGTAAAATGCTTTAGTGCACACTGCAGTGTACAACGCATTGCACACTGTAATACACTGTAATACCGTGTACACCCACACATTGTAGACTGTAATGCACTGTACACTGTCATGCAGGATGGAGCTACGCATTGCACACTGTGATACGCTGTCCACTGTCATGCAGAATCCAGCAACGCATTGCACACTGTAATACCATGTACACCAACACATTGTAGAATGTAATGCATTATACGCAGTATACATGTCCAGATATTCAAAGATTAGCCATGAAGGCCTAGCTGGTTACCTATTGGGCGACCGCAGATAGCCGAATAACGCTACACTGCATCCAGGCAGCTCTGGGAGGGTGTCATATGACATCCTGGCAGAACGCGCTCTCCGTGATTGCTGTGTCCTAAGGACACAGCTGATCACGTGATGTGGTAAAGACCAATCACAGCGGCTTTTTACCATGTGATCAGCCATGTCCAATGACACGCTGATCACCGGGAAATGCATTTGCCGGGTCTTGGCTGCACTTTCATCACGCTGTCAGAATGTGTGGAAAGTACTGCCGAGAACCAGCAGTTATCAAAGCAGGGGTCGGCCCCGATGATCAGTGCCCACCAGTGCCACCCAACAGTTCCGCCCACCTGTGGCCAGCAGTGCCACCCACCAGTGCTGCCTCATCAACGCACATCAGTGTTGCTAAATTACCAGTTTACCAAATGTTATAATATAAACAGACTTTTATTCATTATGAGCTATTTTGTGGTTTATCGAGCAAAAAGTAAAACTCACAGCAGCAAGTCAATACCACCCAAAGAAAGCTCTATTTGTCTGAAAAAACCTGATACAAATTTAAGATGGGTACAATGTGGCATGACCGCACAATTGTCATTCAAAGGGTAACAGTGCAGAAAGATGAAAATTGGCCAGGACAGGAAGGGGGTAGGAGTACCCAGTAGGCAAGTGGTTAATATCATTGACCCATCAATACCCAGGAGCTAATGTACAGATAAGTAGCATGTGCACCAAGTGAGATTCTGCTAGGCCCCACCCACAAAATTACAATTACCTGTCCCTCACATGTTCTAAACATATTTGCAATGGCCACAGTTACTTTACATATAAGGATCATCTCCTCAGTTGAGAACTGTGCTCTCGCCATGTCCAAATGCCAATAAAGTTATCAAAATTTTCAACCAACACAAAACCTCCAACCACTTCTCATCCACTTACACTCCCCACAACCACTTCCGGGTGCGCGCGCACCAGATGACGGACTTCCAGGAGGATAGCTGCTCGTGCGCCATGGGGGACACCTGTTTGGCGTTTATTTGTGCACGATCGCGCATATCTATGCACGATCGCTCATTTCTATGCACAGCTATGATAGCTTTCGCGAATGTGTGTTTTAGTGATTTTTTTCTTTTTAAACCTTGGCTAATATATCTTTGTTGCCAAAGGCCAAAAATCAACATACAGTGGGGACTATTTTATTACTGTAAATCAAATTGTAGAAAACCTGTAGCTGGCTGCACAGTGAATGTGACATATTCATTAGTACATAATATTGTGGTGCAAGCAGGTTTTTTATTTTTTTGTTTGGTTTTGAAAAAGCCAGTTTGCACCCACTTGCATATTCACGCTCTTACAAGCTACATTTGAGCAGATTATATAAGTATACAAAGTAACTATTAAGGTTGTTCATATATTGAACATAAAATAAACACAAAAACATCGGTCAAATATTTATTGATCAAATATATCGTCATTTATTTGGTCAGCAGGAACAAGTAGGTACAGTCAATATCTTGGGGAGTCACAAAAATAGGATTGATGTGGCAAAAATAAAACACTCCTGGTCATAAGAGCTTACAATCTAAAGATACTTCTAATGAACTGTGTGTGCTCAGGTTATAGCAGGAAACAAAGGGGAAGATGAATCAAGTAACATTTTCATGCACATAGGATTTACTTACACAATCACTTAGTATAAAGATCCATTCACAAAAAAAGTCTACACATCAAAATATCAAGAAAACAAAGCATGTGAAAAAAAACCCTCCCACCTCTACAAATCCCCTCCCACCTCTACAAATCCCCTCCCACCTCTACAAATCCCCTCCCACCTCTACAAATCCCCTACACATACATTTGTCAGGTTTGTCAGAAAAATGCATTGGAGTCTAAATAAGCAAGCAAAATTAAAACGAGCAGATTTTAAACAAAACGATTGACATGTGTGAGGCTTTCAATGCAAAGAGAAAAAACAATCATTGTGCAATAACACACAAACACTTTACAAGGCCAAAAATATGCCAACGTTTCCAGCCCACTTCCAAACACAGCCTGAGTGGTGTCTGGGGCAATTCAGCACAAAATCTCCCCCTCCCCCCCAAACACAGCCTGAGTGGTGTCTGGGGCAATTCAGCACAAAATCTCTTCTTCCCCCAAACCACACCATGCAAGGACTTCACCATGTGGTCACAAACCACACAGCCTAGTAACAGGCCAAATCACTTACTACTGCATGTCTTTATATAAGCTAGGTTGTATCTGGAGTGCCAAACAAGGCCCCACCCCCAATGAAGCCACACCCACCACTGACTTTAAGTTGGTCAGTGAAAGTGTTTTCACCTGATCAATCCTCTTCCTACCTGCATTAACCCTTGGTATACAGGCCCCACCCCCAATGAAGGCCACACCCACCACTGTCAGTGAAAGTGTTTGCACCTGATGAATCCCCTTCCTACCTGCATTAACCCTTGGTATACAGGCCCCACCCCCAATGAAGGCCACACCCACCACTGTCAGTGAAAGTGTTTGCACCTGATGAATCCCCTTCCTACCTGCATTAACCCTTGGTATACAGGCCCCACAAATCAGAAAGATATATACAGTGAAATGTACGTGTGCAGCATACAACAGAACATTGAGCAGGGATGTGAAAGGGAACCCCAATTGGAACCGTTATTGCTACTATGGTCACAATTCCCTCCAGATTCTCGCATGAGTTAAGACAGTCACATGACCACATCTTGTATGCAATACTGAAAATGACAAATCGATTTGACTAGTATGGTGAATTTCCCATCAATTGGCAAAACACTCCAGAAATCAAACATCACCAAACATTACACTCTGGGCAAAGCTGATTTACAAATCCTGCGACTTACAGTAAAGTTGACCATTTTAATGCAATTTTCAAGACATCTGACACAGATCTCTATGCAAATTGCCACTAAAGTAGTACATGTACTACTATAGAAATCAGTGTTTGAAACGCACCCATGTGGTCACTCTAATAGCAGACAATAGGGTGCGACTTTGCAGACGATTTACAACTTGCATGTTGTGCAAATCACATGCCAAGTCCCACTCAATGTGCACGCTATTGGAGCGTTCATATTGTTGTGGTTCAAACTTGGTTGGAGCCGCAAGTAATAATAGAGTAATGAATACACTACTTTTCATGCAATTTGCTGAGAGATCGGTGTCGATTGTCTTGCAAATTGCACTTGAAATCACCATGTACCCTAACTTTGAAATCATGCAACTTCTATGCAAGTCACATGATGTGACTGTGGTGTCAATAACACCACTTAGAAATCTGCTTTAATGTGACCGGGTAGCCCCCAGTAACATTGTTTGCGATTGCCATGCAATTGGCATGACAGGCGACTTGCAAATCGTAGACCAAGTCGCACCCTATTGGCCACTGTAGGCTCTGTTCACATCCAATTGGATTGTGAACTCGTGCAACTTCACTGTAAGTTGGGCAATTGCCGCATCGGATTAGATGTGACAGTGGTGTTAGCCCCCAGTAACATTGTGTGCAATTTGCCATGCAAAGGGCAAGTTGCTGGCCATGCCAATCGCATGACAAGTCGCATCCAGGGTGTGCAATTTCAGGTGCGATTTGTGAATTGACATGGTACCTGATATTGGATATAATGAATGTGAATGTGAGTGTATTAACGTACGCCATTTGTTGCAGTGAGAGTTCAAAGGTATTTGAAGATTTTGGCCATTTATTAGCAATTTAACATCTAGACTCAAATAGAAATCGCAATGCTACACACAATTGAAAACACAACTAGTTAGTAATTCTCTAGAAAACACAGTAAAATTGGCAACTTAAACAGTAATTTTCATTTGCATATAGTGTGAGCGAAGCAGGAAAATCAACAAAGGAAATAAATCTTTGAAGGCGTGCGGTCTGCTTTGCATTTGGTGGAAAAATCCATACCAGTATTTGTGACAAGTTTGATGTGTGGATTCACCAACCAAGTCTTTTCTCTCTCGTTCACTCTTCTTTGTCTCACTGGCTCGCTCTTCTCTCTCGCTCACTCTTCTGTATGTCTCTCTTTATCACTCTTCAGTATGTTTTTCTCGCTCACTCTTCTTCATCTCACTGGCTCGCTCTTCTCTCTCTCTGTCAGCTCTTTGCTTGCCAAATCCTTCACAAAAGTGGGTTGAGTGTAAACCATCATTATCAAATCTATTAGTGCTCCAGGCTCTTATCTTACCCCATTGTATGACATTCACATAAGGTGCAGCTTTGAAGGTGTTTCAACAGACAAGGCCTCATTCTAATTCACATTTTAGGGATCACTTAGACAGAAAGCAAAGATGTTGCCAGAACATCTATTTGAAGACAGCCACACACGGAAATCATACTACTTCCTTGCCGTGGTTGGGATTCAAACCGACAACCCGAGAGTTGTGAGGCAGTAGTGCTAACCACTAATCCACGGAGCTACATTGCTAATCCAGCCTGTATTTCTGTGCTGTGAATCAATCTTAGGTCCCTGGGCAAGTTCAGTGTAACTACCAGATATCTCCAATGTGACACAAATGTTGTGCTATGTTGCCAATTCACATGTATGATGGTTCTATGTATCCCAATACAAAGGATTGCAATACTAATACAGGCGTACCTCGGTTTACCAACGCCTCAGGGAACGTCATATTTGGGGTACAAATGCCAAACCATTTCAGTTAATTGGTCTGTTTACAAATGTTTGAATAATTTGGTATGGGCATGTGGCCTGGTATGGTTCAGGAGGGGGGGAGGCGCTCGCTTGTCCCCCCCCCCTTTCCTGACCTGCTGGGCTGCATGCTCAGATAAGTATCTGTTATGGATTTTGGGGGGTACCCCATGCTGTTTTTTATTTAATTTCAGCGTGGAGTTACCCCTTAACATCCATACGAGACCCGAAGGGCTTAGTATGGATGGGAGGGGGGACCCCACGCCGGGTTTTTTACAAATTGTTTATAATTCCCTGCAATACTTTTACATCAACTGTCAGTGGGGAACTCCGCCGACAGCTGAAACATGAGCGCTGCATTGGTTTTCACTACTAAAATGCTGCATGAGTTGATAACATAACTCATGCGGGATTGTAGGAGCGACAGCCATGTGTTAATGTTTCAACTGTCAGCGGGGTTCCCCACTGACAGCTGAATGTAAAAAAAAAAAAAAAAGCGTGGGGTCCCCCCTCCCATCCGTACCAAGCCCTTCGGATCTGGTATGGATATTAAGGGGGAACTCCACGCTGAAATAAAAGAAAAACAGCTTGAGGATCCCCCCAAAATCCATACCAGACCCTTATCTGAGCATGCAGCCCGGCAGGTCAGGAAAGGGGGGGGGACGAGCGAGCGCCCCCCCCCTCCTGAACTATACCAGGCCACATGCCCTCAACATGGGGGGGTGCTTTGGGGCAGGGGGGCTCCCCCCCAAAGCACCTTGTCCCCATGTTAATGGGGACAAGGGCCTCTTCCGTTATTGGGATAATTGGTCGGCCATTTTTTGGGATTTTAGCATATTTTGTTTACCAGTAAAGTTGAAAATTTTTTGTTCCAAATTTACTGATAAAAAAAATGTCCCAAAATCCCGAAAAACAGCTGACCAATTAACCCACTAACGGCCCGAAAATTGTTCGATTTTTTTTTCGGCAGAAAAATCGGCCGATTTTAGACCCATCTATGGCCTGCTTTACATGGGTCTAAAATCGTCTGCAAAAAAAATCGGCTGATTTTTGGGCCGTTAGTGGGTTAATTGGTCAGCCATTTTTGGGGATTTTGCAACTTTTTTTAATTGGTAAATTTGGATAAAAATTGGCCGATTTTGTAGATCGGCCGATTTTAGCTGCAATGATCGGCAAATTGGCTGATCTTTTAACAGATAAAAAATCTACACATGAGCCATGACCTGCAAGAAAAAGAAGAAAATGAAAAAGAAGAATAAAAAAAAAGAATAAGAAAAAGAAGAAAAAGAAAAATGCAGGCCATAGATGGGGCGAAAACTGACCGTTTAAAAAAAAAAAAAATTGGTTGTTCAATGGGCCGACGTTACCACCAATGGTAAAAAATAGTTCGATTTTCGCCCCGTCTACGGCCAGCAAATATAATAGCAAAGTAATTACTTCTGTCCCTGCAGAGAGCTGCGCTATTATATTTGACATTAAAAAGTATAAAGGTTGCAACATTGTATCTATTTGTGTCCTTTTTTTTGTGAATGAGTCTGCGGGACCATGTACCGCAGACTCCTTCACGTAGGGGGGGGGGGGGGGCGGGATTTGGGGGCCCCCTTGTTAAAGGGGGTTTCCAGATTCTGATAAGCCCCCCGCCCGCAGACCCCCACAACCACCGGCCAGGGTTGTGGGGAAGAGGCCCTTGTCCTCATCAACATGGGGACAAGGTGCTTTGGGGGGGAGCCCCCCCTGCCCCAAAGCACCCCCCATGTTGAGGGCATGTGGCCTGGTATGGTTCAGGAGGGGGGGGGGCGCTCGCTCGTCCCCCCCCTTTCCTGACCTGCCGGGCTGCATGCTCGGATAAGGGTCTGGTATGGATATTGAGGGGGACCCACGCTGTTTTTTTTTTAAATTTCAGCGTGGAGTTCCCCCTTAATATCCATACCAGACCTGAAGGGCTTGGTATGGATGGGAGGGGGGACCCACGCTGTTTGTTTGTTTTGTTTTTTTTATTGCGGACCTTTATTTTTACATTCAGCTGTCAAAATAAATATTATCTAGACCTTCGAAATAAGTAAAATCATAACAGAAATGATTATAAAGGATAAGAAACAAAAATAGAATCACTAGAACTAAGGAAATCTAATTAGAATACATGAAGATATGCCGAGTGCTGTTTATTAAACACAGGAGACGTGACCGAGTGCCGGCTGTCAGAGGAATCCACACACAGGAGACGTGACCGAGTGCCGGCTGTCAGAGGAATCCACACACAGGAGACGTGACCGAGTGCCGGCTGTCAGAGGAATCCACACACAGGAGACGTGACCGAGTGCCGGCTGTCAGAGGACTCCACACACAGGAGACGTGACCGAGTGCCGGCTGTCAGAGGAATCCACACACAGGAGACGTGACCGAGTGCCAGCTGTCAGAGGAATCCACACACAGGAGACGTGACCGAGTGCCGGCTGTCAGAGGAATCCACACACAGGAGACGTGACCGAGTGCCGGCTGTCAGAGGAATCCACACACAGGAGACGTGACCGAGTGCCGGCTGTCAGAGGACTCCACACACAGGAGACGTGACCGAGTGCCGGCTGTCAGAGGAATCCACACACAGGAGACGTGACCGAGTGCCGGCTGTCAGAGGAATCCACACACAGGAGACGTGACCGAGTGCCGGCTGTCAGAGGAATCCACACACAGGAGACGTGACCGAGTGCCGGCTGTCAGAGGAATCCACACACAGGAGACGTGACCGAGTGCCGGCTGTCAGAGGAATCCACACACAGGAGACATGACCGAGTGCCGGCTGTCAGAGGACTCCACACACAGGAGACGTGACCGAGTGCCGGCTGTCAGAGGAATCCACACACAGGAGACGTGACCGAGTGCCGGCTGTCAGAGGAATCCACACACAGGAGACGTGACCGAGTGCCGGCTGTCAGAGGAATCCACACACAGGAGACGTGACCAAGTGCCGGCTGTCAGAGGACTCCACACACAGGAGACGCCACCGAGTGCCGGCTGTCAGAGGAATCCACACACAGGAGACATGACCGAGTGCCGGCTGTCAGAGGACTCCACACACAGGAGACGTGACCGAGTGCCGGCTGTCAGAGGACTCCACACACAGGAGACGCGACCGAGTGCCGGCTGTCAGAGGACTCCACACACAGGAGACGTGACCAAGTGCCGGCTGTCAGAGGACTCCACACACAGGAGACGCCACCGAGTGCCGGCTGTCAGAGGACTCCACACACAGGAGACGTGACCGAGTGCCGGCTGTCAGAGGACTCCACACACAGGAGACGTGACCGAGTGCCGGCTGTCAGAGGACTCCACACACAGGAGATGCGACCGAGTGCCGGCTGTCAGAGGACTCCACACACAGGAGACGTGACCGAGTGCCGGCTGTCAGAGGACTCCACACACAGGAGACGTGACCGAGTGCCGGCTGTCAGAGGACTCCACACACAGGAGATGCGACCGAGTGCCGGCTGTCAGAGGACTCCACACACAGGAGATGCGACCGAGTGCCGGCTGTCAGAGGACTCCACACACAGGAGACGTGACCGAGTGCCGGCTGTCAGAGGACTCCACACACAGGAGACGTGACCGAGTGCCGGCTGTCAGAGGAATCCACACACAGGAGACGTGACCGAGTGCCGGCTGTCAGAGGACTCCACACACAGGAGACGTGACCGAGTGCCGGCTGTCAGAGGAATCCACACACAGGAGACGTGATCGAGTGCCGGCTGTCAGAGGACTCCACACACAGGAGACGCGACCGAGTGTCGGCTGTCAGAGGACTCCACACACAGGAGACGTGAGGGAGTGTCGGCTGTCAGAGGACTCCACACACAGGAGACGCCACCGAGTGCCGGCTGTCAGAGGACTCCACACACAGGAGACGCCACCGAGTGCAGGCTGTCAGAGGACTCCACACACAGGAGACGTGACCGAGTGCCGGCTGTCAGAGGACTCCACACACAGGATACATGACCGAGTGCCGGCTGTCAGAGGACTCCACACACAGGAGACACCACCGAGTGCCGGCTGTCAGAGGACTCCACACACAGGAGACGTGACCGAGTGCCGGCTGTCAGAGGACTCCACACACAGGAGACGTGACCGAGTGCCGGCTGTCAGAGGACTCCACACACAGGAGACGTGACCGAGTGCCGGCTGTCAGAGGACTCCACACACAGGAGACGTGACCGAGTGCCGGCTGTCAGAGGAATCCACAGTAAGATTCACTATTAGTCAGTGGCTAAAAAACAAACGCCCATGGCAGAAGTCTAAAATGTGTTCTGCACATGCTCAGTTGTATCTGCCAAAGACACTGCACGGGCTTCTAGATTTTTACTGTGTCGATTTTCTTGAAAAAAACGATTTTTAACACATTCTTAATTTTTTTGTAAATAGCAGATATTGTTTAAAGTGAAGTCCTGATATTTGGCAAAGCAAATTTCTAAGTGAACGTCTCTGCAGTGATTTTTCATGGTGTTAGACGTGCTTCTTAGCAAGTCTGTTTTGTGAGTCTGATTCCGGGCGTGTGTCTTTTTGTGAATTAGATTGGGCATCTGCTTATGGGCTCTGCTCAATAGTGAATTAGGTTGCAGGGTAAAAAATGGACGGACGCCCATGAAAATTGGGCTTAAGCCCATGAATATGCGCCCACGCCCAATAGTGAATCAGGGCCTAAGAGACACACTCACACACACACAGAGAAGTCTCCATAACATCGTAACAAAAGGAGATTAGGAGTCACACTGCTCTACCGGAATCTGCTTAACACCAGGCAAGGCAAGTAACTTACCCTGTAATTCCCTCGCTATTCTATGTTTGCTGTGTCTTTATATACATATATATATATATTTGTGACATCTCCTTGTAAATATTTTATCGCACCTGTTTTGACCCTGTTAAAAATAAATCTCTCTTTCTGAAAGTGTTAAACTGTTTCTAAGCGCTTACTTGCAATTCACGAATCCCTGCCTTTGAAGAGACGCTACGGTTTGTTATATCTCTGTATAGCAGGTCTGCGGGCCGTGCTATATAGATCAATATTTCAATCATTATAGTGTATATTTGATAACGGGAGTTTCCCCGTCTCCGACAAAAGTGGTGGTGGCAGTAGAGGGTTAGTTGCGTAACTAACCCGACCCAGTAACAAGCGCATTCAGGCTGCAGGCACCAATTGTAGTCCATTAGCTGAACAATCGCTGTGCAGGGTGCAGCTGGGTGTGGCCTTGTTACGCGCGTCACACCGCGGTTTTAGATCGGCTGCTCCTTCGGTCACGAGTTTGGTGAGAAGGTCTGGGGTCTGACGCCGTGGGCATGACGTAGTACTCTTAGTCGCGGCTGTGCGATTGTCGCCTGTTGGTGGTGGCGACCGCGGCCATTTCCACCCTTTACTCCCAGCTGGGGGGCTTTGTATCCATATACCAGATGTTCTACAGGACTAAATCTGCAATCAATGTTACTGCAAAATCAAAGGGGCCAAAATCCCTCCCCCGAGCAGTCATATATTTCTGTCCCCCTTGGTGGGAGTGGAGGTGACCCCTCTATAAGGATCTACAGTCCATACACACCCAGCACAAGGCCGGGGTCACACTACCAGATGCTTCTCGGGGCTGCAGTTCCTCTGAGCTCCACAAGGTGGGGATCTCACTTCTACCCAGACAGGAAGTCTCTATGGAAGACAGACAGGAAGTGATGTCAGGTACAGACAGGAAGTGATGTCAGGTACACTTAGGACGGTCTAGGGGAGAGGTGAGTCAGGAGGAAGCAGAGAGGCGACATTCCTGGATGTGGCAGCAGAGGAGGTAATATGTAGATGAACCCCTTCAGGGGGAGGAGTTGATGATAATATATTTGCTCCCAAAGCTGGCCTACATGGTTCAGTTTTATCATTCAGCCAGCAGGATGACCATAAAAACTGAAGTGATCCCCCCATCCACACATTGGAGGTGGATGGGGGAATCCTCCCCGCTGCACTCTTGTATTCTGACAATGGGGGGACTCCTCCGCTCTCAGAATACACGGATCAGCACTGAAGCTATTGGCTGCAGCCGCTGGGGGAGTGGCTATTATCCGGCAGTGGCCACACATGGATGGAAATGTGAGCGATCCCTGCTGAACCAGCTGAATTTCCATGGATCTATGGTCACCTTCAGTGACTTCCTCCCCTCCCCCTCATCTCCTTCATGATGGAAGTCATGCTGAGATCATCTCCCATTGGCTGAGCAATATTCTCATTTGTCTCTCAGCTCCTTCTTGCTATTCCTCGTCCTGCCTGTTGTTTCCTTGGATTGATTTTCTGTGTAGTGACCCCGGCTTGGTCTCTTGGATGCGCTCGTCTGTTGCTTGCCCTGACCTTTCTCCTGATTCCTGGATCTCCTCCTCATCTCTCCTCCATATCCTCTTACACAGCTTTTCTCCACACCTGCAGTGACCCTGGGGGGAGGAAACTTGGCACCAGCACGCCGCCAAATCCATCCCCACCATTAGGGGCTCTGGAGACAATTGTCTGCTATTTACACTCCGTTCCTCCGCACGTCACCTGATCACATGACAGCTTACTTCCACAGATTCCGGACAGATTTCTGGATGGTAAAGGTCAAAGTTCACTCTTCAGTTTAGGAGAGGTAGGACGCACCCAGGAACAAGGATTTGGTTTGCATGAGAGCCTCATATAGAGGATTCCTCAAATCTCCCCATCCAAATGTCCCTCCATCCAGAGTCTATATGTCCTATGACATCACACTGACCTCACAGCTCCTCCTCCCAATGTCCCTCCATCCAGTCAGAGAATCTTATAACATCACACTGACCTCACAGCTCCTCCTCCAAATGTCCTTCCATCCAGAGTCAGAGAATCCTATGACATCACACTGACCTCACAGCTCCTCCTCCCAATGTCCCTCCATCCAGAGTCAGAGAATCCTATGACATCACACTGACCTCACAGCTCCTCCTCCTAATGTCCCTCCATCCAGCTTTTTTCTTTTTATCCAGTGCTCTTAGGATGTGGGCGGACCATTTACATCCTCACAACTAAAGCAGAACTGTAGATCCTTCATTCTATGTAATGATGTCAGAATTCCTTATACCCTGCGTAGTGTGGGGGTCCTGTGGGGGAAATTATACCTCAGCCTGAAGTGGGGCTTTAATAAAATGGAGAGCTGAATGGAGAGGTGAGGAGGATTCTGGGAATATCATTTGATGTGACTATTTGTGTTCAGATGTAGAGTTTTCCTCCTGTGAAGTCTGGAGATCATATGACATCACATTGCCTCCACCTCCCTCCCTGATAGAAGAGAGAAAGAAGAAGAAGATTCTAGAAGTCACCAGAGAGATCACTGAGCTGCTGACAGGAGAGGTGAGCGGTGCCGGGAATTCTGGGACATTCTCCAGTAACAGACAAGGGATGTGTCTGGATGGTGACTGTATCATTGTGTGTGTCAGGTTCCTATAAGGTGTCAGGGTGTCACTGTCTATTTCTCCATGGAGGAGTGGGAGTATTTAGAAGGACACAAGGATCTCTACAAGGACGTCATGATGGACAATCAGCCGCCCCTCACATCACCGGGTAAGAGGAGACTTTATTGTAAAGGAGAGAGCAGTACGGAGGATCCACCTAGATCCCCCATCATCTGATAAACACATAGAAACAATGGATTCAGTCAGTGTGTGTGTTTCCTACAGATGGATCCAGTCATGGGAACCCACCAGAGAGATGTCCCCGTCCTCTGTATTCCCGGGATTCCACACAGGAAGGTCACACCATCCCTCACCATCATCAGGTAGATGATGACAATTATTGGTAGTTGTGATTTATACACAGCATGTTTGTTACAATGAATGTTTTATTATATCTTCAGAGTGGAATCCTCGGGGATGATAATATTGATGTTAAAGAAGAGTATAAAGAGGAGGATGAGGAGTATGGAGTGATGGAGGAGTTTTCAGAAGGACACAAGGATATGATGGAGCCACCTAATACCAGGAACCCACCAGAGAGATGTCCCCGTCCTCTGTATTCCCGGGATTCCTCACAGGAAGATCACACCATCCCTCCCCATTGCAAGGTTGGTGGGATGGAGCATCTAGAACATGGACTTGTAATGATGTGTGGATTGTTTATGTGATCTTACATTTTACAGATGATATTTTCTCTCATTTCCTTGATTTAGAGTGGAGATCCAATCGATATAGAATTTGAGGTGAAAGCAGAAGAAGAGGTGTATGTGAGGGATGATCAGCAGTCTATGGAGGAGGATGGAATAACGGGGACATTTATAGAGGAGGACACTCCTACAGAGATCAGCACAGGTGGGTCATGAACACTAAATCCATTCCTCCACCCATACTGCTCACTGATTGGTCCAGAGTAGGGCGGGGACTGGGTGATATCAGCCTGTAATCCCCTGGTCACTTTCCTGAGCTGTGTTCCCCGTCCTGTATTCCTGGATTTCTCTCGGATAATCTTCCTTCTCTGTGCTGCAGACACAATTTATGTCTCTAGACTGGATTTATGGAGGTTCTGGGGTTCAGCTGGCAGCAAAATGTTGATTTTTACTCTAAGCATTGCAGAATGTAGGCACCCAGGACATGTGACTGGGGTCTCCTGCCTTGTGCCTGACTCTTCCAGGGGACCTTCTCTGTTATCTGCTGATATTTAGAAAAAAAACACCTCCAAAATAAAATAAATGCCCTATAACACCATCAACACCCATCCCCTAAAGGTGTGCAAAATCATATAAAGTGACGGTGAATTTACAAATTTGTCCTAATATACAATAACTGTGAAAAATAATATCTCTATATACCTTTGTCCTAAAAATGAACATTATTATTTTTTTATATATCCAGTCCACTACAAAATAAAGTCCACTCAAATTTATGTACAATCCACCAACTAAAAAGTCCAAAAATTTCTTCCAACGATGTCCCAAAATATATCCACCTCAAAAAAAGGAAAATCACATAGTGCATTACCCTTTATACATAACAATTTCCATATACTTCATATAGTGAATATCCGTGAAAAAATAGTGAAAAACGTGAAACAAACGTGAATAAGTGAAAAAAATGAATGTATATAACACTCAACAGTACCACATCAACGCCACAGCAAAGTTTAGTGCCACTTCTATTTATAGTAAGTATCCCAAAATAGTATGCTTCAAAATGCTTCAGGAACTTTCCAGGCTAGCCCTCTCATAGATTTTACTTCAGACCTCTCTTGTTATCCCGGTACTCTCTGATCTCCTCAGACACTCTGTTTGCATTCATCTCCAAGAGAACACACAGGACATAGTATAATATGCTAAGATAGATATATCAAATATACTTTAATGTAAACTGCTCACATGGTAAAAGATTTAAAACCGCTTAATAGGGAATGAAAGGAGTCTCACAACCATCCAGGGAAACGTCCAAGTGTAACTCCACGATTTTCCCTTCTCCAAGATGGCCGCCAGTAAACTTCCGGTTCCGGTAAAACGTCTTGACGTCACTACCCTTGACGCGTTTCGTCATCGACTTAATCATAAGGGGTGTGACCGTCAAGCAGACAAGTTCTATTTGTACCCCTCCTCCTCATGGCGTCAGACTACTCGCCGCCATATTGGAACAGGGAGCAATGCCAGCAATGTCCGATACATACTTATAGGAGTACGGTATATACTTCTGTACAATACACAAAAACGACTTAGTACATAGTCATATATCACCATTCTCAATAACATATAAAACCCCGGCTGGTATTATTACAAATAGATTATAAAAACATATTCTATATACATATGCACAACCTACTCCTATCAAAATAATCAACCCTAAACCTCATATAATCCTCACCTTTAAATCAAATACAATCATTACTATTAATTAAAATCAATCATAAAAAGATACAATCTACTCCTTATTGTAACAAGTCACTATCTTTCTCCATCTAGGCAGATATACATCTAATAGTACACTAATAGAACCAAAAAATTAAAGAGGAACTCTACTTATTCACAGACTTCATTTCTACACTACTCATGTTCATTTGATACTATAAAATCATTATTAAAACTATATATAAAACCATACCCCAATACCTAATTTCTATATAATAAATAAAATAGATAAATAATATGCCACACCCCCAATGTATCATCATTATATCAATTCTTACAAGATAATTAACACTAATATCTTATTTATTAAATGTATTTATATATTTATTTAATGAATTACTTAAATATTATTAATTCAATTTATTTTCTCTATTTGGAGGCCAGTGCACTTTCATAATATCAATTCTTACAAAATAATTAACACTAAATATATCAAATTTATTTATATATTTATTTATCTAATTAATTTCTTAAATATTATTAATTCAATTTATTTTCGTATTTATTTATAAATATCCTCTGTTTGAAGGCCAATACAATTTCTGCAGATACTTAGTCTCCCACTAATAGGTACTGTTGGAGCCCTCTGCGTCAGACCTACTCTATATTCAGGAACAGGGGCTTAAATCATCTTAAAAAACTACCCAAATCGAATCACTTATCCCCTACTACTCCAGACAATTATCTAAAAATCTTTAAAAACCATAAAAAATTTGAAATAAAACAATTCAGGTCCAGGTCTACATTAAGGCCATTAGGTTTTAGTGTCTGCAGCTCAAAAATCCAAAACATTTCATTTTTTGAAATGGCCTTAACCTTATCACCCCCTCTCCAATGTGTCTCTATCTTGTCAATCCCACAAAAACGTAGGCCACAAGGGTCACAATTGTGATACTCTTTAAAATGTCTTGAGAGACAATGATCCTTCTTACCATTTTTAATATTAGTGACATGCTCACTCAACCTTTTATATAGTGGCCTAGAGGTCCTACCCACATACTGGAGCCGACATGGGCATTCCAATAAATATGTGACATAAGCAGTAGTGCAGGTAATAAACTCTTTAATTTTAAAATCATAACCAGTATTGCATGATGTAAAACCCGAAATCTTTCTTGTTTTCATATTGGTAACTTTACAGATACTGCACTTTCTACATGGAAAAAATCCAATAAATTCAAACATAGTTTTTTTCTTTTTTATGGGAGGAGATAAATTGTTTTTTACTAAAATATCCCTCAAATTCTTTGATTTTCTATAAATAAATGGGGGCTTCGTAGGAACTTTTTGTCCTAAAATAGGATCCTTTTTTAGAATAGGCCAATGTTTATTGAAAATTGCTTCCGTATCTCTATATTGGTTATTAAAACCCGAGATAAATGCATATTCCACCTTATTATTATTCTTTTTCTGCTTATTAGATAAAGGTTTGTATTGTTTATCTCCTATATAGCTTTTACTTATTTCAAATCTCGTCTTCTCCAATATTATCCAAGTAGGATGGTGACAACTCTGGGTGGGAATGTAACCATTCCTATCGGTCTCCTTGAAATACGTTTTAGTGTACATAATATTATCTTCAATAAAAATATTTAAATCTAAAAAATTAACTGAATGATTATCCATGTTAACAGTAAACCCCAAATCATGTTCATTCTTATTAATCACTTCAATAAAAGCTTCCCAAGAGACCCTCGGACCATCCCAAATCACCAAGATATCATCAATAAATCTTTTCCATAGAACCAGACCTTCCCATTTTCTATTAAAAATTACTTTCTCCTCCCATTTACTTAAGAAGATATTTGCCAAACTGGGCGCGAATTTCGCGCCCATTGCTACTCCCTTCTTTTGTTTTTTTCGCTTCTTTTGTCCTCACCCTTATACTATATGCTCTATATTGTACATTACATACTCCTGACCCCTGCACTATATACTCTATGTTGTACATTACATACTCCTGACCCCTGCACTATATACTCTATGTTGTACATTACATACTCCTGACCCCTGCACTGTATGCTCTATGTTGTACATTACATACTCCTGACCCCTGCACTATATACTCTATGTTGTACATTACATACTCCTGACCCCTGCACTATATACTCTATGTTGTACATTACATACTCCTGACCCCTGCACTATATACTCTATGTTGTACATTACATACTCCTGACCCCTGCACTATATACTCTATGTTGTACATTACATACTCCTGACCCCTGCACTATATACTCCATGTTGTACATTACATACTCCTGACCCCTGCACTATATACTCTATTTTGTACATTACATACTCCTGACCCCTGCACTATATACTCTGTTGTACATTACATACTCCTGACCCCTGCACTATATACTCTATGTTGTACATTACATCCTCCTGACCCCTGCACTATATACTCTATGTTGTACATTACATACTCCTGACTTCTGCTCTCCCCCTCCCCCCACTGCTATATATACACATAATATGGATTCTCTTTTGTTACACCCATTTCCTACCAGCTGGACATTTTATATCGGATGATGTGATTGGAGCACAGACTTTTACATGGTGATAATAATGTGATAACATCCTCCAACTTTGGACCCTTAAACAGAAAGTGATAATGAGGGAGGAGTCAATACCCCAATGATGGTGGTCTTCAGGATCAGTCCAGCCTTCATCTTGGTGGTTCTCCCCCCATCCTCACTCTCTGACCTCTGGTGGGGCTCAGCCCCGCTGTTCTTCATGACTAAATCATGGACTAAATAAAGAAGTGCAGTACTTCTTGTGTTGGGAAGATGGCGATGAGTGATAGAGGGGGTGGGGACCCTCGTACTATAATCCCCTCATCACTGTCCCTCCTATAAAAGACAGTTCTGGTTGTTTCCTCACTCTCTGACTAAGGTCCATGAATAAAGAAATGACCTGGTAGGAGATCAGAGGAGCCATATCCTAGTTCCCTTGAGGGTGGAATTGTAAGCTCCTCAGAGACCAAGCTGCCTGATGTGGGCGGAGTCCTGGTTTGGGGGAACCAATCAGCTCCTGTCTAGTAATCCTCTGTCTTTGTATTTTAGTCCATGGCCGGGAGATGAGGAAAACCTCCGAGGATTGTCTCACTTTGTCTCCAGACTGGAAAGTAGAAGATGAGGACATCACACAGTATAGTCCAGGAGAAAACCCGGCTCCCTCCAATGTCCATCCGGCACCACCCAGTGTAGATGGACCATCGGATTCCTCGTATCCTGAGGAACCTCAGACTGTGCGGGACCGGGCCGGCCTTCCAACAGGGAAGAGCTTCTCCTGTACTGAGTGTGGGAAGGGTTTCCGTTATAAATCCAGTCTTTATGTGCATAAAAGGTCTCACACGGGGGAGAAGCCGCATTCGTGTCCTGAGTGCGGGAAAGGTTTTTCAGACAAGTCCAGTCTTCACACACATCAGAGATTTCACACGGGGGAGAAGCCGTATTCCTGTCCTGAGTGCGGGAAGGGTTTCCATACTAAATACAATCTTAATGTGCATAAAAGAACTCACACTGGTGAGAAGACGTATTTCTGTCCTGAGTGTGGGAAATGTTTTTCAGATCATTCTATTCTTCTCAGACATCAGAAATCTCACACGGGGGAGGTGCCGTATTCCTGTCCTGAGTGTGGGAAATGTTTTTCAGACAAGTCCAGTCTTCACACACATCAGAGATCTCACACAGGGGAGAAGCCGTATTCTTGTCCTGAGTGTGGGAAATGGTTTCCTTCTAAATTCCGTGTTAATCGTCATAAAAAGACTCACACAAGGGAGAAGCCATTTTCCTGTCCTGAGTGCGGGAAATGTTTTTCAGAGAAGTCCAGTCTGCACACACATCAGAAATATCACACAGGGGAAAAGCCATATTCCTGTCCTGAGTGTGGGAAATGTTTTTCAGAGAAGCGTATTCTTTACAGGCACCAGAAATCTCACACAGGGGAGAAGCCGTATGCCTGTTCTGAGTGCGGAAAATGTTTTTCAAAAAAGTCCTATCTTCACACACATCAGAGATATCACACAGGGGAGAAGCCATATTCCTGTCCTGAGTGTGGGAAATGTTTTTCAGAGAAGTGTGTTCTTCACAGGCATCAGAAATCTCACACAGGGGAGAAGCCGTTTGCCTGTTCTGAGTGCGGGAAATGTTTTTTAGAGAAGTCCAGTCTGCAAACACATCAGAGATCTCACACAGGGGAAAAGCCATATTCCTGTACTGAGTGCGGGAAATGTTTTTCAGTGAAGTGCAATTTTTACAACCATCAGAAATCTCACACAGGGGAGAAGCTGTATTCCTGCCCTGAGTGTGGGAAATGTTTTTCACGGAAGTCCAGTCTTTACACACATCAGAGATGTCATACGGGGGAGAAGCCATATTCCTGTCCTGAGTGCGGGAAATGTTTTTCACGGAAGTCCCATCTTTCCAAACATCAGAAATCTCACACGAGGAAGAAGCCACTTTTCTGTCCTGAGTGAGGGAAATGTTCCTCACTGAAGTCCTGTCTTCCTGTACATCAGGGGTCCCACACAACCCTGGAGGTGTATTAGTGCCTTGAGTGCGGGAAATGTCTTCTAGATGAATGTTGCTGGACATCCCAGCTCTCATGTGGGGAAGAAGCACACCCTGATATACACCTCAGATATACTCCATGGCTGATCTTCATCATGGAAGAAACAGTTCATAAGGAGAATATAATCTTAAAACAACAAAGTGCAGCGCTTAGCAAGGTAAAAGAGTCAATAAGATAATAATCAAGTATCCATAATGATTCACTGTAGAAATACGAATTCCCACGGCCTCCACTCTGTCAAATAACAGAAATGCGCACTCACCGGAAACGCATGGGTTATGCACATGTGTGATCATGCATCACAGGCAATAGATCCATCAGAGGTTAGGCAGCCAGGCATCTCCCTCATGGTGGGTCATCACAGACTCTTTAGTCCGGTCCAGGGGTCCCCTTAAGGTCAGCCAGGTGCTCCATGCAAAAAACTTCCTCTCAGGGTGGCAAAGTGCTTTCTCTGTGGGAATGATAGCTCCAAGCAGGAGCCCCAGAAGACAAATGCCAGAGATAGTGTAGTATGTCCAAAAGGTAAATATTTATTTATAAAAGCAGCAGGGAAGTATGCATATTATACATCATGTGAGAACATATATATGCAGCAGTACTGACCCCAGTAATGATGGCCGCCGGGCCTCCTCGTGGCTCCGGCGGTGGAATGACGTCACGCTCTGCAGAGCATGACGTCATTCCACCGCCGGAGCCACGAGGAGGCCCGGCGGCCATGGTGATTGTTAAGGTGTTCCCCGTACACAGATTCCCCTTCATATCCGCCTTTATTTCCTCCTTTCCCCCATTTTCTATGTTGGGATCTTTTCTACAATACTTTGTTATAATAATGGAACACGTTGTGTATTGTATTGTACACCAATAATAATGACTCCGCCCCCACATTCCAGACAAGGGATCTTCCTGACCAATCAGATTTCTTCCTTTACTATTTCCTGAATTTTATGCTTCAATCTTGTTAAATGTAAAATTATAATAAAACATTTATTGAACAAAAACTATTGTGTGTGTCGGTGCAATGATGGCAAACTTCAATATAGAACATTGCTCCTCGGTGACACCTCACACCCTTCAATAACGGGGCAGAGTGCGGGGGTCAGCAGTATATCATATACAGCCCACCATACAGAGTGCAGAGGGGGGCTGTAGTGTGCCCCCCCTCCTGATCCATATCAGGCCACATGACCACAACATGGGGGTCACCTTACCAGGGGGGTCACCTTACCAGGAGGATTCCCCCAGGCATAGCTCCTTGGCTGGTGGCTGTGGGGATCTGTGGGCGGGGATCATATTGGATTCTGGAAGCCCCCTTTAATAACAAGGGGCCCCCATATACCGTTCCCCCATGTTAATGAGTATGGGGTATATAGTACCCGACAATAGCACCAGCCCAATGACAGCTCCCTGAACTGTCATCATCTACATAAGTGAAGGGACAGGGATGGTGGGACCTTATTACCCAAATGTGACCAGTGACCATATTTGGTCAGTGATGTCACTGCTATCCCCGCCCCCTTCCTTACATGGCAGGGATTCCCAATGACATCACTGATTCCTGGGGGTGTGGCCGCTGTACCCATCCATGTCTTCCTCAGGCACCAGTGACAGCGGGAAGCTGTTATATATAGAAGTGGTAGAAATGTCTCTTCTATATGTGATGATCGGCTCCTGCAAAACACGGGACCGGAACAGGCAGTTTGGTTTGTACTGTCGTCTCATCCCTACTCTCCGACAACTAAACCCAGAGATCATCCCAAGTGGTCATTGTATTTGTCCCTTACATTGGTGACCAATGGGAGAAGGACCCCCTTATATCAGTGGTCAGTGTAGTGGTCCCTTACATTGGTGACCAATGGGAGAAGGATCCCCTTATATCAGTGGTCAGTGTAGCGGTCCCTTACATTGGTGACCAATGGGAGAAGGACCCCCTTATATCAGTGGTCCGTGTAGCGGTCCCTTACATTGGTGACCAATGGGAGAAGGACCCCCTTATATCAGTGGTCAGTGTAGTGGTCCCTTAAATTTTGTGACCAATTGGAAGATTCCCTTTTATCCGTGGTCAATGTAGTGGCCCCTTAAATTTTGTGACCAATTGGAGAAGGATTCCCCTTTTATCCGTGGTCAGAGTAGTGGTCCTTTACATTTTGTGACCAATTGGAGAATTCCCTTTTATCACTGGTCAGTGTATTGGTCCCTTACATTTTGTTACCAATTGGAGAAGGATTCCCTTTTATCAGTGGTCAGTGTAGTGGACCCTTACATTGGTGACCAATGGGAGAAGGACCCCCCTATATCAGTGGTCAGTGTATTGGTCCCTTACAAAAGACTAGAAGGTCTAAAAAAAACTAAATTTGAATGAATCACCGGGACCAGATGGCTTGCATCTGAGAGTCCTCAAAGAATGTAGCCAGGTCATTGATAGACTGTCATTCCTCATATTTAGGAAAGATTACTGACCGGAATGGTGGCAGCAGATTGGTGAAAATCTAACGTGGTTCCAGTATTCCAGAAAGGACCGAGATACATATCTGGAAGCTCCAAGCCAGTCAGCCTAACATCAATAGTTTGTAAACTATTGGAGGGATGATAAGGGACCATACCCAAGAATTTGCTGATGAACATAGTATCATTAGTAGTACCCAGCATGGATTTATGGGAAAAGATCGTTCTTGTCAGACCAACCTATTAACAATCTATGAGGAGGTGATCTGTGATCTGGATAAAGGATCCCCCGTGGATGTAGAAGCAACGAGGATTGTGTCACTTCCAGAGTCACTCAGATGGAAACAAGCCATTTCCAGCTTGTGAAAGCATCAGAATGAACTGATCTTGGTTTGATCGGATGTTTTTATGGTCAGATTGGGATCTGGGGTCCAATAGACTGCAGATGTCTCAGTAAAGAGAACCTGTCTAATAGCAATAAAAGTAATAAATAAATTGGGACAGTGCAAAAATAGAAAAAAAGTTAAATAAAAAATAAAAAATGAAAGCACCCCCCCGTGTTTGCACACAAAGGCTAACACATACCGAAGTCCACCACGCATTGTAAACGGTGTTCTCACCACACGTGTCTCCACACAGGTATGGCTGGAAATGTCAGAGTGAGAGCGATAATTCCGGCATCAGACCTCCTGTGTAACTCTACACTGGTAACCTGAGTGACACCTATGGGGGGTATTTAGGCCCCGTAGTTTGGCGCCGTTCCACTGGCATTTGTAATTGTAAAGCGTGACATGTTAGGTATCTATTTACTCGGCATAACATCATCTATTACCCCAAAATGGTATTATATTGTGTTTGCTGCACTAACATGAGGTAAAGTTTCTTTTCTAAAAAATGTGCATTAAAAAAAATCTGCAGAAATACGGAGCGACAAATATTGTACCAGCAACCATGTTCCTCTCCAGGGTCTCTGCTTATATATAATATTTGGGGGCTCTCAGTCATTTCCCAGCAAATAATGACTTTTACATGTCGGAATGTCAGAATTGGCCGGGTAGGGAAGTATTAATAATAAATACAATAAATAATCGTCTGCTGACATTTAGGAGTCTATTAATAAATGGAACAACAACTCCCCCAGGTAGAAGTGCCGGTACAGTCCATTCCTTCTGTGTGAATGGGATGGGGGGACCAATGGTAGGAGGCTCTTTGCTGAGCTGCTTGAAGGGTTTCCATCCATTTCACATGGAAAATACCACATTTGTCTATTGGATGGTGAGAATTCCTAGGATACTTAGCGCCATCTAAAGGCCAAATGCAGAATTTACCATTTTAAATCAATGGCTGGTGTCATAGTGTTGGTTTAACCCCCTGATGCCGACCGCATGCAAATTAGTGACCTCTCAGTCCTGGGATTTGTTCCGTGGGGCCGCTAATTTGTGGACCTGTCTTTGTGCTGGGAGCACACCGCACGGCGCATTCCCAGCACAAAGACCGGGGTGACACTGAGAGCCCCGAGTCCTGGAACTCTCAATTCCGGGTCACATGATCGCTGTGATAGCCTCTGATTGGCTATCACAGTAATCAGTCACTATAAAACCCACCCCCTTGTTTACTCTCTCTGAATGAAGGAGAGAGATACATTTCATCATTATATACATTATATTACACATTGTATCGTTATATACATTCTATTATACATTGTATCATTATATACATCCTATTATACATTGTATCATTATATACATTCTATTACACATTGTATCATTATTACATTCTATTATACATTGTATCATTATATACATTATATTATACATTGTATCATTATATACATTCAATTACACATTGCATCATTATATACATCCTATTATACATTGTATCATTTTATATATTATACATTGTATTATGATATACATTATATTATACATTGTAATATTATTATTATTATTATTATTATTATTATTATTATTATTATTATTATATACATTATATTACACATTGTCTCATTATATACATTTTATTATCCATTGTATTATTATATACATTCCATTATATGTTGTATCATTATATTATACATTGTATCATTATATACATTCTATTATACATTGTATTATTATTATTATTATTATTATTATTTACATTATATTACACATTGTCTCATTATATACATTATATTACACATTGTATCATTATATACATCATATTATACATTGTATCATTATATACATTCTATTACACATTGTATCATTATATACATTATATTAAACATTGTATCATTATATACATTCTATTACACAATGTATCATTATATTAAACATTGTATCATTATATAAATTTTATTACACATTGTATCATTATATACATTATATTACACATTGTATCATTATATACATTATATTACACATTGTATCATTATATACATCCTATTATACATTGTATCATTATATACATCCTATTATACAATGTATCATTATATACATTCTGTTACGCATTGTATCATTGTATACATCCTATTATACATTGTATCATTATATACATTCTATTATACATTGTATCATTATATACATTCTATTATACATTGTATCATTATATACATTCCATTATACATTGTATCATTATATACATTATATTATACATTGTATCATTATATACATTCAATTACACATTGCATCATTATATACATCCTATTATACATTGTATCATTATATACATTCTATTATACATTGTATCACTCTATACATCCTATTACACATTGTATCATTATATACCTCCTATTATACATTGTATCATTATATACATTCTATTACACATTGTATCATTATATACATTCTATTATACATTGTATCATTATATACAATCCATTATACATTATATCATTATATACATTCTATTATACATTGTCTCATTTTATACATTATATTACACATTGTATCTCTCTCTGTTCTTTCTGAGAGAAAAAAAAGTGTGTGTTAAAAATGTATATAAATAAATATATTATCCGCTTTCCCACCACCATATAGCAGAAATAATCCTACAGGGCAGCAGGGGTGTATATAATCATGTATATATACCTTACTTTGCAATTCAGGGTAGGGGGCGCACGTGAGCTACATGTGCATGCCCTACCAGTGCTGCCATTGGTGGCATCAGCTGTCAATCACTGGGTCACAAATAGTGATTCCCTGCCAGCACCTGGCGATTGCTGTGTATCACTGATGGGGGAGAGATCTGTGTATAAACAATACAGATCTCTCCCCTGTCAGCTCCTGCGCACTGCTTTGTATGGCTCTGCATAGCAGTGTGCGCACAGTGAAGCACACACACAGCCCCCATAGTGAAACAGCACACAGTTAACCCTTTGATTGCCCCAGATGTAAACCCCTTCCTGCTCAGTGCTTAGTACAGTGTCAGTGCTTTTTATTAGTACTGATCACTGTATTGGTGTCACTGGAGATGTCAGTGACACCAAGTCAGTTCCCTCCAGTGTCAGAATGCTCGCTGCAGTCCCACTATAAGTCACTGACCATTACTAGTATAAAAAAAATCCCAGTATTTACACCACCATTTGTAGACGCTATAACTTTCATGTAAACCAATTAATTTACACGTATTGGGATTATTTTTACCAAAGACATGGAGCAGAATACATATTGGTTGAAATTTAGGATGAAATTAGATTTTGTTTTAGGGAGGTAAATTTCATTAGGGTGCAGCGTTGCATGACCGCGCAATTGTCAGTTAAAGTGCAAGAAAATCTTAATGCTGACAAGTCAGAATTGCTGTCTAATATTAATGATTTGTGGTGTAATACTGGTAAACGCATGTCTGCCCCTCCCCCAACAATCTCATGAGTCATTACAACTAGAGGGCGCTATATAGCAATTGAATGTTGCCTCTGAGAATTATAAAAGACTGTGTTACATATATTGGTCTGTTACAGCCGTACAACACTCAGGAGTCATTGGAGGATGAAGGGGTTCAGGAGCTCAATCCTGAAGAGACAATTTAGTGGTGAGAACAAAGACAGAGGCAGAAGTGAGGATAACATCTCCATGAATCCAGATCTGATCGCTCTGCGTCTACTAGACACTCCTCAACATCTTCCCAATCCATACAATCAAGGTTCTCTGCACTCAGTCAGCAACTAATAAAAGCCGTGCTGATGATGAAGATTCTAAAATTCAGGCAGCTTTCACCCAGAAGAAAGCAGAAATGGAAGCTCAGGCCGCAGAAATGGAGGCTCAGGCTGCAGAAATGGAGGCTCAGGCCGCAGAAATGGAGGCTCAGGCCGCAGAAATGGAGGCTCAGGCCGCAGAAATGGTGGCTCAGGCCGCAGAAATGGAGGCTCAGGCCGCAGAAATGGAGGCTCAGGCCGCACAAAAGAAAGCAGAAATGGAAGCTCAGGCCGCAGAAATGGAGGCTCAGGCTGCAGAAATGGAGGCTCAGGCCGCAGAAATGGAGGCTCAGGCCACAGAAATGGAGGCTCAGGCCGCACATAAGAAAGCAGAAATGGAGGCTCAGGCCACAGAAATGGAGGCTCAGGCCGCACATAAGAAAGCAGAAATGGAGGCTCAGGCCACAGAAATGGAGGCTCAGGCCGCAGAAATGGAGGCTCAGGCCGTACAAAAGAAAGCAGAAATGAAGGCTCAGGCTGCAGAAATGGAGGCTCAGGCTGCAGAAATGGAGGCTCAGGCCGCAGAAATGGAACCTCAGGCCATAGAAATGGAGGCTCAGGCCGCAGAAATGGAGGCTCAGGCTGCAGAAATGGAGGCTCAGGCCGCAGAAATGGCGTCTCAGGCAGCAGAAATGGAAGCTCAGGCCGCAGAAATGGAGGCTCAGGCCACAGAAATGGAGGCTCAGGCCGCAGAAATGGAGGCTCAGGCCGCAGAAATGGAAGCTCAGGCCGCAGAAATGGAGGCTCAGGCCACAGAAATGGAGGCTCAGGCCGCACAAAAGAAAGCAGAAATGGAAGCTCAGGCCGCAGAAATGGAGGCTCAGGCTGCAGAAATGGAGGCTCAGGCCGCAGAAATGGAGGCTCAGGCCACAGAAATGGAGGCTCAGGCCGCACATAAGAAAGCAGAAATGGAGGCTCAGGCCACAGAAATGGAGGCTCAGGCCGCACATAAGAAAGCAGAAATGGAGGCTCAGGCCACAGAAATGGAGGCTCAGGCCGCAGAAATGGAGGCTCAGGCCGCAGAAATGGAGGCTCAGGCCGTACAAAAGAAAGCAGAAATGAAGGCTCAGGCTGCAGAAATGGAGGCTCAGGCTGCAGAAATGGAGGCTCAGGCCGCAGAAATGGAACCTCAGGCCATAGAATTGGAGGCTCAGGCTGCAGAAATGGAGGCTCAGGCCGCAGAAATGGCGTCTCAGGCAGCAGAAATGGAAGCTCAGGCCACAGAAATGGAGGCTCAGGCCGCAGATAAGAAAGCAGAAATGGAAGCTCAGGCCGCAGAAATGGAGGCTCAGGCCGCAGAAATGGAGGCTCAGGCCACACAAAAGAAAGCAGAAATGGAAGCTCAGGTCGCAGAAATGGAGGCTCAGGCCACACATAAGAAAGCAGAAATGGAGGCTCAGGCCGCAGAAATGGAGGCTCAGGCCGCACAAAAGAAAGCAGAAATGGAGGCTCAGGCCGCACATAAGAAAGCAGAAATGGAAGCTCAGGCCGCAGAAATGGAGGCTCAGGCCGCACATAAGAAAGCAGAAATGGAGGCTCAGGTTGCAGAAATGGAGGCTCAGGCCGCACAAAAGAAAGCAGAAATGGAGGCTCAGGCCGCACAAAAGAAAGCAGAAATGGAAGCTCAGGCCACAGAAATGGAAGCTCAGGCCACAGAAATGGAGGCTCAGGCCACAGAAATGGAGGCTCAGGCCACACATAAGAAAGCAGAAATGGAGGCTCAGGCCACAGAAATGGAAGCTCAGGCCACAGAAATGGAGGCTCAGGCTGCAGAAATGGAGGCTCAGGCCGCACAAAAGAAAGTAGAAATGGAGGCTCAGGCTGCAGAAATGGAGGCTCAGGCTGCAGAAATGGAGGCTCAGGCCGCACAAAAGAAAGTAGAAATGGAGGCTCAGGCTGCAGAAATGGAGGCTCAGGCCGCACAAAAGAAAGCAGAAATGGAGGCTCAGGCCGCAGAGAAAGAAGCTAAAGCTACCCACCAAAAGGCAGAAATTGAAATATGCGGCTGCTCGGCGTCAAGGCCCAGCCGCATTTATGTGTACTGTCAGTGTGAAGAGGTTATAGTGGTTCTAATGTTTTCTTTGACATTAATGAATTCTAAGGTAATAAACCTTCTGTGTCCCAGGATCCTCCCCGGCTCCCTGTGGGCGGGGTTACTCGCTCTGCAGGCAGGGGTACTGCTCCTCTCCTGTGCACACTCATCAATGCCCAGGACCAGGTGGGGCTGTGTTAATGTGAAAGTCAATGGTTAGGCAGAACCCCGGCTTACAGATGAGTTGTACACCATGTGCAGCTGTGTAATATACATCCCATGTCACTACACACCTTCCTCATTGTATGTAGCATTAGGAGGGACACACTGAGCCCATGTTCTACCCACCAGCCCAGCGATACCTCTGCCACCTCACTCCCAGTGACAGAATGGGGTCCCGATGTACACCTAGGATGTATCTCATGTGTTCACTTCACTTCACTCCTTCAGCTCTCCCATACCATGTGGCCAGGTACATGAGATCTCCGTACCATGGGTTTGGTCCCAGATACTTCTGGGGAACTGACCACTAGGAGAGAGGCAGAACACCAACCCCCTCACTACCAGAGAACCTGTCACCTCTGCCAGGTATGATGCTTATTGACCAGCTACTATACTATATGCTCCCTTGTTCTCCCTTTTCCTGGCCTACCAATCTGCATGCTTGGATAAGGGTCTGGTATGTATTTGGGGGGAGACCCTATTCTGTTTTTTAATTTTGGCATGGGGTTCCCCTCAAAATCCATACAAGATCCAATGGGCTTGGTAAGGATTGGGGGGACCTCTATGCTGTTTTTTTATTATTTATTTTTTTAAACCAGCACTTGTTTTGTTTACATTCTGTTGACAGCGGGGAATCCCTCTGGCAGGATGCAGCGGTCGCCTGCTTCTTAACAACCTACTTCCCAATGTATCTGAAAATGTTGTTAGAACTTTTTTGGATTCAGTCAGATTCATTATTATGTCTATTCGGATAGATGTACGCTGCCACTCCCTTTCTCTGTTGGGGTCCCTCAAGGTTCTGTCCTTGGACCCCTTCTCTTCTCCATCTACATCTCCTCCTTTGGTAACTTGATAACCTCCCATGGCTTCAACTACCATCTCTATGCTGATGACACACAAATCTATCTTTCTACCCCTCACCTCACCCCCTCAGTCTCCTCCTCACCTCACCCCCTCAGTCTCCTCCTCACCCCTTCAGTCTCCTCCTCACCTCACCCCTTCAGTCTCCTCCTCACCTCACCCCTTCAGTCTCCTCCTCACCTCACCCCTTCAGTCTCCTCCACACCTCGCCCCTTCAGTCTCCTCTCACATTACTAACCTACTAAGTGACATATCGGCATGGATGTCACTCCACTTCCTCAAACTCAATATTTCCAAAACTGAGCTCTTAGTATTCCCCCCAGCCCGTGCCCCCTCCCCCGACTTCTCCATCAAGATCAATAACACAACCATCAGTCCCTCCCCTCATGCCAGGGTACTAGGTGTAATCCTAGACTCCCATCTGTCCTTTCACCGCCAAATCCAATCACTGTCCAAATCTTGCAGACTTCACCAAGACAACATCTCCAAGATACGGCCGTTCCTAACCTCGGAAACCACTAAGCAACTTATTCCCTCCCTTGTTATATCTCACCTTGACTATTGTAACTCCCTCCTCATTGGCCGACCTCATCGCAGGCTATCCCCTCTTCAGTCTATCATGAATGCTGCTGCCAGACTCATCCACCTTACTAACCGTTCTGTATCTGCCTCCCCTCTCTGCCAATCCCTCCACTGGCCTCCAATCAGTGTCCTCCACCCCTCTCTGCCAATCCCTCCACTGGCTTCCACTCAGTGTCCTCCACCCATCTCTGCCAATCCCTCCACTGGCCTCCACTCAGTGTCCTCCACCCCTCTCTGCCAATCCCTTCACTGGCCTCCATTCAGTGTCCTCCACCCCTCTCTGCCAATCCCTCCACTGGCCTCCACTCAGTGTCCTCCACCCCTCTCTGCCAATCCCTCCACTGGCCTCCAATTGCCCAGTGGATAAAATTCAAAACACTAACACTGATGTACAGTTGTGTTGAAAATAATAGCAGTCAGACATCACTAACCGGATCAATCACTGTTTTTGGTGGAAATGATATCTCTACATGGCAAATAATTTCCTAGCAGGTGTAGTAGAGTCATAGAAATCCAACAGACCCGACAGTCATGACATGCATGCTGCTGATTCTGTGTCATTGAATCACTCATTGAAAGGGGCGTGTTCAAAATAATAGCAGTGTGGAGTTCTATTAGTGAGGTCATTCATTCTTTGATAAACAGGTGGCAATTATTGCCCTTATTTAAGGAAGGAAGGCAGCAAATGTTGTACATGCTGGTTACAGTGCATTTCTCTCTGAAATTCTGAGGAAAATGGGTCTTTCCAGACATTGTTCAGAAGAACAGCGTACCTTGATTAAAAAGTTGATTGGAGAGGGGAAAACATATAAAGAAGTGCAGAAAATGATCGGCTGCTCAGCTAAAATGATGGCAAATGCTTTAAAATGGCAACCAAAACCTGAAAGACGTGGAAGAAAGCGAAAAACTACCATTGGAATGGATAGAAGAATAGCCAAAATGGGGCGGACTCAGCCAACAATCAGCTCCAGGAAGATGAAAGAAGATGTGACGTTACCTGTGAGGACTCAGCCAACAATCAGCTCCAGGAAGATGAAAGAAGGTGTGACGTTCCCTGTGAGGACTGTTACAATTAGAAGACGCCTATGTGAAGCCAAGCTATCTGCAAGAAGTCCCCGCAAAGTCCCACTGTTGGGAAAAAGACATGTGCTGAAGAGGTTACAATCTGCCAAAGAGCACATTGACCGGCCTAAAGAGAAATGGTGGAACATTTTGTGGACTGATGAAAGTAAGATTGTTCTTTTTGGGTCTAGTGGGCGGAGACAGTTTGTCAGACGACCCCAAACACTGAATTCAAGCCACAGTACACTGTGAAGACCGTGAAGCATGGTGGTGCAAGCATCATGATACGGGGATGTTTCTCATACTACGGTTTTGGGCCTATTTATCGCATACCAGGGATCATGGATCAGTTTGAATCCATCAGAATACTTGAAGAGGTCATGCTGCCTTATGCTGAAGAGGAAATGCCCTTGAAATGGGTGTTCCAACAAGACAACGACCCCAAACACACCAGTAAACGTGCAACATCTTGGTTCCAGACCAACAAGATGGACGTTATGGAGTGGCCAGCCCAATCCCCGGATCTTCATCCAATAGAAAACTTGTGGGGTGACATCAAAAATGCAGCTTCTGAGGCAAAACCAAGAAATAGAGAAGAACTGTGGAATGTGGTCCAATCATCCTGGGCTGGAATACCTGATCACAGGGGCCAGAAGTTGGGGGACTCCATGCAACACAGATGTACAGCAGTTCTCAGAAACAGTGCGACTACAACCAAATATTCATGAAGTCATTCAAAGGAAAGCAAAATCTTCAAACATTTCTCAGTTTATATAGTGAATGTTTGAGTTTGTAAAGAAGAATACAAACACTGCGATTTTTTTGAACCGTCTAATATTCACTTTTCTTCCATTTTTTTAGAGGAACAACACAAATTTGATGTATTTTTCTTCATGTTTTGATTTGGAATAGAATGTGTCGTGTTCCCAATGCATTTGTGTGGATGGAAATAAAAGCTATTAGAAGGATTTTCAGCTTTAGTCACTTTTTTCAACAGACTGCGATTATTTTGAACACAACTGTATAAATCTGTTCATAATACTTCCCCAAATTACATCACTGACCTTGTCTCTAAATATCACCCAAACCGTACACTCCGCTCCTCGCAAGACCTCCTACTCTCTAGCTCCCTTGTCTCCTCCTCCCATGCTCGTCTCCAGGATTTCACCAGGGCGTCATCCCATCCTCTGGAACTCCCTACCCCAATCTTTTTTAACCTCCCTAACGGTATTCCTGAGTGTAGCTCGGGGTAAAATGTCAGTACCAAAAGCGGTAACCCCGAGCTACCCTCAGGCTTACCATGCGGCGCTTCATAGGGAGTACCTGCAGAGCTTACCTTGTCCTTCGCTCCCGCGATGTGTCCCCTGCAGCATCCCCGGCCATCTCCTCCGGTCCCTGTGACGTCGGGACATACGGGCACCGCCGGCGGTGGGAAATTTGAAAATTTAAAAAAAATGTCATTTTTTTCAAAATGATTTTACATAGTAAAACATTGCTGTTTCAACCCATTTCACATACATTTTGTCCCGAGTGCTTTGTCCTGTCCCCTGTCTGCATTTTTACTGTTCTTTCTGCCTGGAAACTTAGAAAAGTCCATGGCGTCCAAAAAGCGTCCCTTTACGTCAAAAGCGGTTTTAGACCGGCTAGAGAACAGCGATAGTAAATCAGAACCACTTGCAGAATTGAGTGATAATGATTTGTGGAGAAATTCCTCATCAGACACTGAAAACGATTTTGCGACTTTGCTCAGCGATGTGCGAACTTGGCGCTATATTTCACATTTCAGTGTTTTTGGTTTGATTATATTATTGAATTAAATGTATGATTTAGACTCTTGTTCAGACAGATTTCAGGGAGTTATTCCTAAAAATTACAGCCTACAATAAAAAACTACATATTTCCATGCAAAATAATGGTACTGCTTTCAGCACCAAAAATGAAATAATCAGACCGCCAGGGAGGTTAATCTAATTTTTGTCCAAACAATTAACTTGAACAAACGAAATCACACATATCTACTAAATACTAATTAGTTCTGTAAACCTGGCACTAAACCCTCCTGTCCTTTACAGCCAAGGAAGTTGCCATCTTACCCTCAGATTAGATGTGCAGTTGTCATGGTGCAGCACATGTGATCATCTATGACAGCAGACATTTGAAGGTTTGACAGTTTGGTTTAACCACAACCACAAGTATGACATTGATCACCAGAGACATGCCTTGGATGGATTTGATTTGAAAACACTTTGGAAAGGGCCTTGGGCTCAGGGGGAAGGGCTCTGGTACCAAAAGTCAGGGGCCTTCATGGTTACTTGCACCGGGGCCCCCCCCAAGCCTGGGGCCCGTTCCACCGATCCCGGAGCCCCTTTCTCTCTTGCTGAGCCCTTTATTTTGGTCCCACAGGGAGACACTTTCGCATGTTCTGCAGCAGGCCCCCTTCCTGTCATCTTGGGTAGTATTGCCACCTTTTCTTCAAGCCAAAACGGAACACTTTAGCGGAACTATACAGATTTGTTTTTATTAAATAACATTTCTACTCATATGGATTAAATCATAAGAGCCCTCCCGCATCAAAGTTCACAGAGTTCCCCCTTTACATTGGAATCCACAGAGTTCCCCCTTTACATTGGAATCCACAGAGTTCCCCCTTTACATTGGAATCCGCAGAGTTCCCTCTTTACATCTGAACTCCTAGTTTCTCCTTTACATCAGAATTAGAGATGAGCGAAGTATTCAAAAATTCGATTCGGCTGATTCGGCGAATTCGAAGAATAAATTCGATTTGAGTCGAATATATTCGCTGCGAATTTAACTTATGAAAAGGGTGTTTCTAGGCTTCAGAGAGCCTTTATATTAGTGCAGAACACTGTACCTTTAATTTAAATGCCCTTGGAGTCTGCTGGGGAAGAGAAATAATACTGTCAGTCAGTATGACATGCAGATGAGTGCCGTCGATCTTAGAATCACCGCACACTTCACTCATTTGGGCAGTCACGGGGCCAAAACCAGAGTGTGGAGCCACAGTGTGGCGGTGGAGGCAGCAGCAATGGGAGGCCGTACAGGGACCCATGACACACTCTGGACCTGGCAGCAGCATGAGGCGGCGGTACAGGGGCCCATGACTGATTACGGGCCTGGCAGCAGCATGAGGAGTTGGTACGGGCGCCCATGGCAGATTACGGGCCTGGCAGCAGCAATGGGAGGCCCGTAATCTGCCAGCACCCTATGACAAAATGGAACCCACCAGCAGTGTGAGGAGACCTGAAAGTGGCACATGGCAGAGTGTGGCGATGGAGACAGCAGCAATGGGAGGCCGTACAGGGACCCATGACACACTCTGGACCTGGCAGCAGCATGAGGAGGCGGTACGGGGGCCCATGGCAGATTACGGGCCTGGCAGCAGCAATGGGAGGCCATACAGCACCCTATGACAAAATGGAACCCACCAGCAGTGTGAGGAGACCTGAAAGTGGCACATGGCAGAGTGTGGCGATGGAGACAGAAGCAATGGGAGGCCGTACAGGGACCCATGACACACTCTGGACCTGGCAGCAGCATGAGGCGGCGGTACAGGGGCCCATGACTGATTACGGGCCTGGCAGCAGCATGAGGAGTTGGTACGGGGGCCCATGGCAGATTACGGGCCTGGCAGCAGCAATGGGAGGCCCGTAATCTGCCAGCACCCTATGACAAAATGGAACCCACCAGCAGTGTGAGGAGACCTGAAAGTGGCACATGGCAGAGTGTGGCGATGGAGACAGCAGCAATGGGAGGCCGTACAGGGACCCATGACACACTCTGGACCTGGCAGCAGCATGAGGAGGCGGTACGGGGGCCCATGGCAGATTACGGGCCTGGCAGCAGCAATGGGAGGCCATACAGCACCCTATGACAAAATGGAACCCACCAGCAGTGTGAGGAGACCTGAAAGTGGCACATGGCAGAGTGTGGCGATGGAGACAGAAGCAATGGGAGGCCGTACAGGGACCCATGACACACTCTGGACCTGGCAGCAGCATGAGGAGGCGGTACAGGGGCCCATGACAGATTACGGGCCTGGCAGCAGCATGAGGAGTCGGTACGGGGGCCCATGGCAGATTACGGGCCTGGCAGCAGCAATGGGAGGCCATACAGCACCCTATGACAAAATGGAACCCACCAGCAGTGTGAGGAGACCTGAAAGTGGCACATGGCAGAGTGTGGCGATGGAGACAGTAGCAATGGGAGGCCGTACAGGGACCCATGACACACTCTGGACCTGGCAGCAGCATGAGGAGGCGGTACAGGGGCCCATGACAGATTACGGGCCTGGCAGCAGCATGAGGAGTCGGTACGGGGGCCCATGGCAGATTATGGGCCTGGCAGCAGCAATGGGAGGCCCGTAATCTGCCAGCACCCTATTACAAAATGGAACCCACCAGCAGTGTGAGGAGACCTGAAAGTGGCACATGGCAGAGTGTGGCGATGGAGACAGCAGCAATGGGAGGCCGTACAGGGACCCATGACACACTCTGGACCTGGCAGCAGCATGAGGAGGCGGTACAGGGGCCCATCACAGATTACGGGCCTGGCAGCAGCATGAGGAGTCGGTACGGGGGCCCATGGCAGATTACGGGCCTGGCAGCAGCAATGGGAGGCCATACAGCACCCTATGACAAAATGGAACCCACCAGCAGTGTGAGGAGACCTGGAAGTGGCACATGGCAGAGTGTGGCAATGGAGACAGCAGCAATGGGAGGCCGTACAGGGACCCATGACACACTCTGGACCTGGCAGCAGCATGAGGAGGCGGTACAGGGGCCCATGACAGATTACGGGCCTGGCAGCAGCATGAGGAGTCGGTACGGGGGCCCATGGCAGATTACGGGCCTGGCAGCAGCAATGGGAGGCCATACAGCACCCTATGACAAAATGGAACCCACCAGCAGTGTGAGGAGACCTGAAAGTGGCACATGGCAGAGTGTGGCGATGGAGACAGCAGCAATGGGAGGCCGTACAGGGACCCATGACACACTCTGGACCTGGCAGCAGCATGAGGAGGCGGTACAGGGGCCCATGACAGATTACAGGCCTGGCAGCAGCATGAGGAGTCGGTACGGGGGCCCATGGCAGATTACGGGCCTGGCAGCAGCAATGGGAGGCCCGTAATCTGCCAGCACCCTATGACAAAATGGAACCCACCAGCAGTGTGAGGAGACCTGAAAGTGGCACATGGCAGAGTGTGGCGATGGAGACAGCAGCAATGGGAGGCCGTACAGGGACCCATGACACACTCTGGACCTGGCAGCAGCATGAGGAGGCGGTACAGGGGCCCATGACAGATTACGGGCCTGGCAGCAGCATGAGGAGTCGGTACGGGGGCCCATGGCAGATTACGGGCCTGGCAGCAGCAATGGGAGGCCCGTAATCTGCCAGCACCCTATGACAAAATGGAACCCACCAGCAGTGTGAGGAGACCTGAAAGTGGCACATGGCAGAGTGTGGCGATGGAGACAGCAGCAATGGGAGGCCGTACAGGGACCCATGACACACTCTGGACCTGGCAGCAGCATGAGGAGGCGGTACAGGGGCCCATGACAGATTACGGGCCTGGCAGCAGCATGAGGAGGCGGTACGGGGGCCCATGGCAGATTAGGGGCCTGGCAGCAGCAATGGGAGGCCATACAGCACCCTATGACAAAATGGAACCCACCAGCAGTGTGAGGAGACCTGAAAGTGGCACATGGCAGAGTGTGGCGATGGAGACAGCAGCAATGGGAGGCCGTACAGGGACCCATGACACACTCTGGACCTGGCAGCAGCATGAGGAGGCGGTACAGGGGCCCATGGCAGATTAGGGGCCTGGCAGCAGCAATGGGAGGCCCGTAATCTGCCAGCACCCTATGACAAAATGGAACCCACCAGCAGTGTGAGGAGACCTGAAAGTGGCACATGGCAGAGTGTGGCGATGGAGACAGCAGCAATGGGAGGCCGTACAGGGACCCATGACACACTCTGGACCTGGCAGCAGCATGAGGAGGCGGTACAGGGGCCCATGACAGATTACAGGCCTGGCAGCAGCATGAGGAGGCGGTACGGGGGCCCATGGCAGATTAGGGGCCTGGCAGCAGCAATGGGAGGCCATACAGCACCCTATGACAAAATGGAACCCACCAGCAGTGTGAGGAGACCTGAAAGTGGCACATGGCAGAGTGTGGCGATGGAGACAGCAGCAATGGGAGGCCGTACAGGGACCCATGACACACTCTGGACCTGGCAGCAGCATGAGGAGGCGGTACAGGGGCCCATGGCAGATTAGGGGCCTGGCAGCAGCAATGGGAGGCCCGTAATCTGCCAGCACCCTATGACAAAATGGAACCCACCAGCAGTGTGAGGAGACCTGAAAGTGGCACATGGCAGAGTGTGGCGATGGAGACAGCAGCAATGGGAGGCCGTACAGGGACCCATGACACACTCTGGACCTGGCAGCAGCATGAGGAGGCGGTACAGGGGCCCATGGCAGATTAGGGGCCTGGCAGCAGCAATGGGAGGCCCGTAATCTGCCAGCACCCTATGACAAAATGGAACCCACCAGCAGTGTGAGGAGACCTGAAAGTGGCACATGGCAGAGTGTGGCGATGGAGACAGCAGCAATGGGAGGCCGTACAGGGACCCATGACACACTCTGGACCTGGCAGCAGCATGAGGAGGCGGTACAGGGGCCCATGGCAGATTAGGGGCCTGGCAGCAGCAATGGGAGGCCCGTAATCTGCCAGCACCCTATGACAAAATGGAACCCACCAGCAGTGTGAGGAGACCTGAAAGTGGCACATGGCAGAGTGTGGCGATGGAGACAGCAGCAATGGGAGGCCGTACAGGGACCCATGACACACTCTGGACCTGGCAGCAGCATGAGGAGGCGGTACAGGGGCCCATGGCAGATTAGGGGCCTGGCAGCAGCAATGGGAGGCCCGTAATCTGCCAGCACCCTATGACAAAATGGAACCCACCAGCAGTGTGAGGAGACCTGAAAGTGGCACATGGCAGAGTGTGGCGATGGAGACAGCAGCAATGGGAGGCCGTACAGGGACCCATGACACACTCTGGACCTGGCAGCAGCATGAGGAGGCGGTACAGGGGCCCATGGCAGATTAGGGGCCTGGCAGCAGCAATGGGAGGCCCGTAATCTGCCAGCACCCTATGACAAAATGGAACCCACCAGCAGTGTGAGGAGACCTGAAAGTGGCACATGGCAGAGTGTGGCGATGGAGACAGCAGCAATGGGAGGCCGTACAGGGACCCATGACACACTCTGGACCTGGCAGCAGCATGAGGAGGCCGTACAGGGGCCCATGGCAGATTAGGGGCCTGGCAGCAGCAATGGGAGGCCCGTAATCTGCCAGCACCCTATGACAAAATGGAACCCACCAGCAGTGTGAGGAGACCTTAAAGTGGCACATGGCAGAGTGTGGCGATGGAGACAGCAGCAATGGGAGGCCGTACAGGGACCCATGACACACTCTGGACCTGGCAGCAGCAAGAGGAGGTGGTACAGGGGCCCATGGCAGAGTGGCGAAGCGTAAGCAGCTTAAATTGAAGGCCATACAGAGGCCTATGTTAAAAATAATAACATGTTTGGGGCATGATTCATGGCGGATTTAGTCAGTTGTGTCAGGAACTGGTGGTTTGAAATCCAGACTAATCCACGCCTGATTCATTTTCACAAACGTGAGTCTCTCCACACTTTGGGTGGACAGTCGTGTCCTCCGCGGAGTTACAATACCTCCTGCCGCACTAAACACGCGCTCCGATGCCACGCTACTGGCCGGGCATGACAGCCTTTCAAGGGCAAATTCAGCTAGTTGGGGCCAAAGGTCAAGTTTCGTTGCCCAGTAGTCAAGGGGATTGTCTACCTCGGTTGGCAGGGTGCTGTCCAAGTAGGCCCAAGCCTGTTGTTTGAGCTCCTGCTCCAGGTCCACCTGATGCTGCTGCTGCTGCGGCTGGTTAGTAGTTTCCTCACTGCGCTGGTGAAGAAAGCTACTCATCATCGACTGCAGACTGAGTCAGCCGCTGCTGGTGGAGCTGCCACTGCTCCTACCACCCCACCCCTCCCCTGCTGCCATGGCAGCGGAACGCGAGCGCACAGGGCCCACAGTGTCTGAGGATGGACGTTGGCGCAGAAAGGCAGAGACCAACTGACTACATAGGTGGTTTTTATAGTACGTTATTTTGGCCTCCCTCTCAGCAGGTGTGAAAAAGGCCACCATTTTTGAACGGTAGCGAGGGTCCAACAAGGTGGACAGCCAAAAGTCATCCCTCTGTCTGATGGTTATTATTCGGCTGTCGCTACGCAAGCAACCGAGCATGCTATGGGCCATTTGTGCCAAGGAATGCGAGGGACTCCCTGCCTCCATCTCCACAGCATACTGCCACGGTGCGTCTGGGTCCTCTGTCTCCTCCTCCTCCTCTACCAGATGCTCCTGCTCCTCCACTCCTGTCCGCTGAGTGGAAAAACCACCCATTTCACTCAATAATTCCTGAGCACCAATGTCCTCCTCTACCTCCTCCTCTTCTTCCTGTCCTGCCCCCACAGGGGTCATGTGGCGTTGAGATCTGTGCGCCACGTCTACCGCACCATGACCAGCCATTGTTAACAGCATTTGTTCCAGGACGTGCAACAGAGGAATGACGTCGTTCATCCCATAGTCCTGCCGACTCACGAATAGCGTGGCCTCCTCAAAGGGCCTGAGCAAACGGCAGGTGTCACGCATGAGCTGCCAATGGCTGACATCTAAGTTACACAGGGGAGTACCTTTATCCGCTTGTAACATCAGGAAATCGGTGATGGCCTTTCGCTGTTCGTAAAGGCGGTCTAACATATGTAGGGTTGAATTCCACCTTGTTGCAACGTCGCAGATCAGGCGATGCTGTGGAATTCCGTTCTGCCGCTGCAGCTCAAGGAGGGTGTGCTTTGCGGTGTAGGAATGGCTGAAATGCATGCAAAGTTTACGTGACATTTTAAGGATGTCTTGCAGTGGGATGGTGGATTTTAGGAACCGCTTGACAACCAGATTGAACACGTGAGCCATGCATGGCGCATGGCACAACTTTCCTTGACGCAGAGCAGACACCATGTTCTTTCCGTTGTCGGTCAACATGGTTCCGATTTTCAGTTTGCGCGGAGACAGCCATCTGTCGATTTCTCTGTTCATTACACTCAGAAGTTCCTCCCCTGTGTGACTACGTTCGCCAAGGCATACCAGGTGCAGCACAGCGTGACACCGTTGCGCCCTGCACATGTGATATGCCGGTCGGGTAATGGGACTTGGCATGGGGGTGGCGGCTGAGGACACGGCGGAAGAAGAGGTGGTAGAGGCGGACATCTTTGCTGGACCAAGGACGTGCAAACGTGGAGGCAAAAGCGGCGTGACCTGTCCAAGTTGCTGGTGCGGCTGTGCCGGCACCACGTTCACCCAGTGGGCCGTAAATGACATGTACTGTCCCTGACCGTAGTTACAGCTCCACACGTCGGCGCTGCCGTGCACTTTGGCAGAGACCGACATGCTCAAAGACTGGCCCACCATCTCTTCTACATGTGAATGCAGGGCTGGCACTGCATTTTTGGCGAAGAAATGCCGGCTTGGCACTCTCCACCGCGGCGCGGCACAAGCCATCATTTCTCGGAAAGGTGCTGAGTCCACCACTTGGAAAGGGAGGGACTGCAGCACCAGCAACTTGGACAGGAGGACGTTCAGCTTCTGCACCGTCGGGTGCGTGCTCGCAAACTGTTGTCTCTTGGAAACGGATTCCAAGAAAGACTGCTGACGGAATCCGTGAAGAGGAGTAGCAGGAGAAGGAGCATCTGAACGAGCGGAAAATGCCAACGAGCGACAACTCCCCTCAGCAGAGGTGTTGGAGCCTTGACTGGCTGATAGAGGGCGATTGACGTCGGGTGACGGAGCAAGTAACGGAGCGGGTGATGGAGCAGGGGCTGGGGCAGGCAGAACCGCCGTATCTTTATCACGGTTTTCCCAGGCCACCGAATGGCGACGCTGCATATGCTGACGCAACGCTGTAGTCCCAACATGGGCCCCCTGGCCACGCTTGACTTTTTGGCCACATAGTCGACATACGGCTACGTTTACTTCCTCGGGCGGCTTGACGAAAAATTGCCACACCGCCGAGTAGGAAACTTTGCCCCCGCTACTCCTCACTGGCTGACTGCTACTTCCTCCGTGCACACCGGCACCACTACTGGCCGTGGTGGTAGGCTGCAGTGGAGATGGTGCTCTACTCCGTGGCCGTTTGCCTCCACTGACACTGCTGCGACCCTGCTGCCTCCTGGGCAACCCACCGACTGTTTTGCTCGCTGCCAAGCTGGCACCCTCTTCTCCTGATGATGTGGAAGCAATAGCCTGATGACGACGAGGCTGCCAAGTGCGATCAACCTCCTCATCATCAAGTAGGGTCTCCGCCTCACTACTAGCCCCCTCGGCTGCGTCTGGGTCAGGAGACAGACCTGTCTCTAGACCGGCTACCGAGCCACTCTCCTCGCCAGTACTTCTTCGCCTGGCTGCTGAAGAGGCGGATGTCTCCCCCCGTTCCTGACCGCCCTCTGTTAGCTCTTCCTCACTGTACAGTGGGGCTGAGCCCACAGCATGCGATACTTCGCTTGGTGAGGGAACACCAAAGGACAGGGGCAGGTAGAGGACACGTGATTTCAGTGGGCTTGATCCCGGGCCATGCCAACTAACGGTTGTGTCTGACGTACCCACCGACCATTGGCTGTAGGTGTCAGAGGTGACCTGGGAAGAGGAAGATGACCGAGCCAACCAATCGATGACGGCAGGGTTGTAGGTGGAGACACGACCGCTGGATGACACCGGGAGCACTGGCCTCTGGCTGCGACTAGTGCTGCCTCGACCCCTTCCTCTGCTGCCACGTCTGCTCGCTCCTGAAACATTGCCTCCTCTGCCACTCCTCTGCGTGTTGTCTGATATACTCTTTAATTCAACAATTCTGTGTCCCTGAGTAACAATTCTGTGTCTGTCCCTGAGTAACGATTCTGTGTCCCTGAGTAACAATTCTGTGTCCCTGAGTAACAATTCTGTGTCCCTCAGTAACGATTCTGTGTCCCTCAGTAACAATTCTGTGTCCCTGAGTAACAATTCTGTGTCCCTGAGTAACAATTCTGTGTCTGTCCCTGAGTAACGATTCTGTGTCCCTGAGTAACAATTCTGTGTCCCTGAGTAACAATTCTGTGTCCCTGAGTAACAATTCTGTGTCTGTCCCTGAGTAACAATTCTGTGTCCCTGAGTAACGATTCTGTGTCCCTGAGTAACAATTCTGTGTCCCTGAGTAACGATTCTGTGTCCCTCAGTAACGATTCTGTGTCCCTCAGTATAGATTCTGTGTCCCTCAGTAACAATTCTGTGTCCCTCAGTAACAATTCTGTGTCCCTGAGTAACAATTCTGTGTCCCTGAGTAACAATTCTGTGTCTGTCCCTGAGTAACGATTCTGTGTCCCTGAGTAACAATTCTGTGTCCCTGAGTAACAATTCTGTGTCCCTCAGTAACAATTCTGTGTCCCTGAGTAACAATTCTGTGTCCCTGAGTAACAATTCTGTGTCTGTCCCCGAGTAACGATTCTATGTCCCTGAGTAACAATTCTGTGTCCCTGAGTAACGATTCTGTGTCCCTGAGTAACAATTCTGTGTCCCTGAGTAACAATTCTGTGTCTGTCCCTGAGTAACGATTCTATGTCCCTGAGTAACAATTCTGTGTCCCTGAGTAACAATTCTGTGTCCCTGAGTAAGGATTCTGTGTCCCGGAGTAACAATTCTGTGTCCCTGAGTAACAATTCTGTGTCCCTGAGTAACGATTCTGTGTCCCTGAGTAACAATTCTGTGTCCCTGAGTAACAATTCTGTGTCTGTCCCTGAGTAACGATTCTGTGTCCCTGAGTAACGATTCTGTGTCCCTGAGTAACAATTCTGTGTCCCTGAGTAACAATTCTGTGTCCCTCAGTAACGATTCTGTGTCCCTCAGTAACAATTCTGTGTCCCTGAGTAACAATTCTGTGTCCCTCAGTAACGATTCTGTGTCCCTCAGTAACAATTCTGTGTCTGTCCCCGAGTAACGATTCTGTGTCCCTGAGTAACAATTCTGTGTCCCTGAGTAACAATTCTGTGTCCCTCAGTAACAACTCTGTGTCCCTGAGTAACAATTATGTGTCCCTCAGTAACAATTCTGTGTCCCTGAGTAACAATTCTGTGTCCCTGAGTAACAATTCTGTGTCTGTCCCTGAGTAACGATTCTGTGTCCCTGAGTAACAATTATGTGTCCCTGAGTAACAATTCTGTGTCCCTGAGTAACAATTCTGTGTCCCTGAGTAACAATTCTGTGTCTGTCCCTGAGTAACGATTCTGTGTCCCTGAGTAACAATTCTGTGTCCCTGAGTAACAATTCTGTGTCCCTGAGTAACAATTCTGTGTCTGTCCCTGAGTAACGATTCTGTGTCCCTGAGTAACGATTCTGTGTCCCTGAGTAACAATTCTGTGTCTGTCCCCGAGTAACGATTCTATGTCCCTGAGTAACAATTCTGTGTCCCTGAGTAACGATTCTGTGTCCCTGAGTAACAATTATGTGTCCCTGAGTAACAATTCTGTGTCTGTCCCTGAGTAACGATTCTATGTCCCTGAGTAACAATTCTGTGTCCCTGAGTAACGATTCTGTGTCCCTGAGTAACAATTCTGTGTCCCTGAGTAACGATTCTGTGTCCCTGAGTAACAATTCTGTGTCCCTGAGTAACAATTCTGTGTCTGTCCCTGAGTAACGATTCTGTGTCCCTGAGTAACAATTCTGTGTCCCTGAGTAACAATTCTGTGTCCCTGAGTAACAATTCTGTGTCTGTCCCTGAGTAACGATTCTATGTCCCTGAGTAACAATTCTGTGTCCCTGAGTAACAATTCTGTGTCTGTCCCTGAGTAACGATTCTGTGTCCCTGAGTAACAATTCTGTGTCCCTGAGTAACAATTCTGTGTCCCTCAGTAACGATTCTGTGTCCCTCAGTAACAACTCTGTGTCCCTGAGTAAAAATTCTGTGTCCCTCAGTAACGATTCTGTGTCCCTCAGTAACAATTCTGTGTCTGTCCCCGAGTAACGATTCTGTGTCCCTGAGTAACAATTCTGTGTCCCTGAGTAACAATTCTGTGTCCCTCAGTAACAATTCTGTGTCCCTGAGTAACAATTCTGTGTCCCTGAGTAACAATTCTGTGTCCCTGAGTAACAATTCTGTGTCTGTCCCTGAGTAACGATTCTGTGTCCCTGAGTAACAATTCTGTGTCCCTGAGTAACAATTCTGTGTCCCTGAGTAACAATTCTGTGTCTGTCCCTGAGAAACGATTCTGTGTCCCTGAGTAACAATTCTGTGTCCCTGAGTAACAATTCTGTGTCCCTCAGTAACGATTCTGTGTCCCTCAGTAACAATTCTGTGTCCCTGAGTAACAATTCTGTGTCTGTCCCTGAGTAACGATTCTGTGTCCCTGAGTAACAATTCTGTGTCCCTGAGTAACAATTCTGTGTCTGTCCCTGAGTAACGATTCTGTGTCCCTGAGTAACAATTCTGTGTCCCTGAGTAATAATTCTGTGTCCCTGAGTAACGATTCTGTGTCCCTGAGTAACAATTCTGTGTCCCTGAGTAACAATTCTGTGTCCCTGAGTAACGATTCTGTGTCCCTGAGTTACAATTCTGTGTCCCTGAGTAACAATTCTGTGTCTGTCCCTGAGTAACGATTCTGTGTCCCTGAGTAACAATTCTGTGTCCCTGAGTAACAATTCTGTGTCTGTCCCTGAGTAACGATTCTATGTCCCTGAGTAACGATTCTGTGTCCCTGAGTAACAATTCTGTATCCCTGAGTAACGATTCTGTGTCCCTGAGTAACAATTCTGTGTCCCTGAGTAACAATTCTGTGTCTGTCCCTGAGTAACGATTCTGTGTCCCTGAGTAACAATTCTGTGTCCCTGAGTAACAATTCTGTGTCTGTCCCTGAGTAACAATTCTGTGTCCCTGAGTAACAATTCTGTGTCCCTGAGTAACAATTCTGTGTCCCTGAGTAACAATTCTGTGTCTGTCCCTGAGTAACGATTCTGTGTCCCTGAGTAACAATTCTGTGTCCCTGAGTAACAATTCTGTGTCCCTCAGTAACGATTCTGTGTCCCTCAGTATCAATTCTGTGTCCCTGAGTAACAATTCTGTGTCCCTCAGTAACGATTCTGTGTCCCTCAGTAACAATTCTGTGTCTGTCCCCGAGTAACGATTCTGTGTCCCTGAGTAACAATTCTGTGTCCCTGAGTAACAATTCTGTGTCCCTCAGTAACAACTCTGTGTCCCTGAGTAACAATTCTGTGTCCCTCAGTAACAATTCTGTGTCCCTGAGTAACAATTCTGTGTCCCTGAGTAACAATTCAGTGTCTGTCCCTGAGTAACGATTCTGTGTCCCTGAGTAACGATTCTGTGTCCCTGAGTAACAATTCTGTGTCCCTGAGTAACAATTCTGTGTCTGTCCCTGAGTAACGATTCTGTGTCCCTGAGTAACAATTCTGTGTCCCTGGGTAACAATTCTGTGTCTGTCCCTGAGTAACGATTCTATGTCCCTGAGTAACAATTCTGTGTCCCTGAGTAACAATTCTGTGTCCCTGAGTAACAATTCTGTGTCCCTGAGTAACGATTCTGTGTCCCTGAGTAACAATTCTGTGTCTGTCCCTGAGTAACGATTCTGTGTCCCTGAGTAACGATTCTGTGTCCCTGAGTAACAATTCTGTGTCCCTGAGTAACAATTCTGTGTCTGTCCCTGAGTAACGATTCTATGTCCCTGAGTAACAATTCTGTGTCCCTGAGTAACAATTCTGTGTCCCTGAGTAACGATTCTGTGTCCCTGAGTAACAATTCTGTGTCCCTGAGTAACAATTCTGTGTCTGTCCCTGAGTAACGATTCTGTGTCCCTGAGTAACAATTCTGTGTCCCTGAGTAACAATTCTGTGTCCCTCAGTAACGATTCTGTGTCCCTCAGTAACAATTCTGTGTCCCTGAGTAACAATTCTGTGTCCCTCAGTAACGATTCTGTGTCCCTCAGTAACAATTCTGTGTCTGTCCCCGAGTAACGATTCTGTGTCCCTGAGTAACAATTCTGTGTCCCTGAGTAACAATTCTGTGTCCCTCAGTAACAACTCTGTGTCCCTGAGTAACAATTCTGTGTCCCTCAGTAACAATTCTGTGTCCCTGAGTAACAATTCTGTGTCCCTGAGTAACAATTCTGTGTCTGTTCCTGAGTAACGATTCTGTGTCCCTGAGTAACAATTATGTGTCCCTGAGTAACAATTCTGTGTCCCTGAGTAACAATTCTGTGTCTGTCCCTGAGTAACGATTCTGTGTCCCTGAGTAACGATTCTGTGTCCCTGAGTAACAATTATGTGTCCCTGAGTAACAATTCTGTGTCCCTCAGTAACAATTCTGTGTCCCTGAGTAACAATTCTGTGTCCCTGAGTAGCAATTCTGTGTCTGTTCCTGAGTAACGATTCTGTGTCCCTGAGTAACAATTATGTGTCCCTGAGTAACAATTCTGTGTCCCTGAGTAACAATTCTGTCTCTGTCCCTGAGTAACAATTCTGTGTCCCTGAGTAACAATTCTGTGTCCCTGAGTAACAATTCTGTGTCCCTGAGTAACGATTCTGTGTCCCTGAGTAACAATTCTGTGTCTGTCCCTGAGTAACGATTCTGTGTCCCTGAGTAACAATTCTGTGTCCCTGAGTAACAATTCTGTGTCCCTGAGTAACGATTCTGTGTCCCTAAGTAACAATTCTGTGTCCCTGAGTAACAATTCTGTGTCCCTGAGTAACAATTCTGTGTCTGTCTCTGAGTAACGATTCTGTGTCCCTAAGTAACAATTCTGTGTCCCTGAGTAACAATTCTGTGTCTTTGAGTAACAATTCTGTGTCCCTCAGTAACGATTCTGTGTCCCTCAGTAACAATTCTGTGTCCCTGAGTAACAATTCTGTGTCCCTCAGTAACGATTCTGTGTCCCTCAGTAACAATTCTGTGTCTGTCCCCGAGTAACGATTCTGTGTCCCTGAGTAACAATTCTGTGTCCCTGAGTAACTATTCTGTGTCCCTCAGTAACAATTCTGTGTCCCTGAGTAACAATTCTGTGTCCCTGAGTAACAATTCTGTGTCTGTCCCTGAGTAACGATTCTGTGTCCCTGAGTAACAATTCTGTGTCCCTGAGTAACAATTCTGTGTCTGTCCCTGAGTAACAATTTTGTGTCCCTGAGTAACGATTCTGTGTCCCTGAGTAACAATTCTGTGTCCCTGAGTAACAATTCTGTGTCCCTCAGTAACGATTCTGTGTCCCTCAGTAACGATTCTGTGTCCCTCAGTATAGATTCTGTGTCCCTCAGTAACAATTCTTTGTCCCTCAGTAACAATTCTGTGTCCCTGAGTAACAATTATGTGTCTGTCCCTGAGTAACAATTCTGTGTCCCTGAGTAACAATTCTGTGTCTGTCCCTGAGTAACGATTCTGTGTCCCTGAGTAACAATTATGTGTCCCTGAGTAACAATTCTGTGTCCCTGAGTAACAATTCTGTGTCCCTGAGTAACAATTCTGTGTCTGTCCCCGAGTAATGATTCTGTGTCCCTGAGTAACAATTCTGTGTCCCTGAGTAACTATTCTGTGTCCCTCAGTAACAATTCTGTGTCCCTGAGTAACAATTATGTGTCCCTCAGTAACAATTATGTGTCCCTGAGTAACAATTCTGTGTCCCTGAGTAACAATTCTGTGTCTGTCCCTGAGTAACGATTCTGTGTCTCTGAGTAACAATTATGTGTCCCTGAGTAACAATTCTGTGTCCCTGAGTAACAATTCTGTGTCCCTGAGTAACAATTCTGTGTCTGTCCCTGAGTAACGATTCTGTGTCCCTGAGTAACAATTCTGTGTCCCTGAGTAATGATTCTGTGTCCCTGAGTAACAATTCTGTGTCCCTGAGTAACAATTATGTGTCTGTCCCTGAGTAACGATTCTGTGTCCCTGAGTAACAATTCTGTGTCCCTGAGTAACAATTCTGTGTCTGTCCCTGAGTAACGATTCTGTGTCCCTGAGTAACAATTCTGTGTCCCTGAGTAACAATTCTGTGTCCCTGAGTAACAATTATGTGTCTGTCCCTGAGTAACGATTCTATGTCCCTGAGTAACAATTCTGTGTCCCTGAGTAACAATTCTGTGTCCCTGAGTAACGATTCTATGTCCCTGAGTAACAATTCTGTGTCCCTGAGTAACGATTCTGTGTCCCTGAGTAACAATTCTGTGTCCCTGAGTAACGATTCTGTGTCCCTGAGTAACAATTCTGTGTCCCTGAGTAACAATTCTGTGTCTGTCCCTGAGTAACGATTCTGTGTCCCTGAGTAACAATTCTGTGTCCCTAAGTAACAATTATGTGTCTGTCCCTGAGTAACAATTCTGTGTCCCTGAGTAACGATACTGTGTCCCTGAGTAACAATTCTGTGTCCCTCAGTAACGATTCTGTGTCCCTCAGTAACGATTCTGTGTCCCTCAGTATAAATTCTGTGTCCCTCAGTAACAATTCTGTGTCCCTCAGTAACAATTCTGTGTCCCTGAGTAACAATTCTGTGTCCCTGAGTAACAATTCTGTGTCCCTGAGTAACAATTCTGTGTCTGTCCCTGAGTAACGATTCTGTGTCCCTGAGTAACAATTCTGTGTCCCTGAGTAACAATTCTGTGTCCCTCAGTAACGATTCTGTGTCCATGAGTAACGATTCTGTGTCCCTGAGTAACAATTCTGTGTCCCTGAGTAACAATTCTGTGTCCCTGAGTAACAATTCTGTGTCTGTCCCCGAGTAACGATTCTGTGTCCCTGAGTAACAATTCTGTGTCCCTGAGTAACTATTCTGTGTCCCTCAGTAACAATTCTGTGTCCCTGAGTAACAATTCTGTGTCCCTCAGTAACAATTCTGTGTCCCTGAGTAACAATTCTGTGTCTGTCCCTGAGTAACGATTCTGTGTCCCTGAGTAACAATTATGTGTCCCTGAGTAACGATTCTGTGTCCCTGAGTAACAATTCTGTGTCCCTGAGTAACAATTCTGTGTCTGTCCCTGAGTAACGATTCTGTGTCCCTGAGTAACCATTATGTGTCCCTGAGTAACAATTCTGTGTCCCTGAGTAACGATTCTGTGTCCCTGAGTAACCATTATGTGTCCCTGAGTAACAATTCTGTGTCTGTCCCTGAGTAACGATTCTGTGTCCCTGAGTAAAAATTCTGTGTCCCTGAGTAACAATTATGTGTCCCTGAGTAACGATTCTGTGTCCCTGAGTAACAATTCTGTGTCCCTGAGTAACAATTCTGTGTCTGTCCCTGAGTAACGATTCTGTGTCCCTGAGTAACAATTATGTGTCCCTGAGTAACAATTATGTATCCCTGAGTAACAATTCTGTGTCCCTGAGTAACAATTCTGTGTCCCTGAGTAACGATTCTGTGTCCCCGAGTAACAATTCTGTGTCCCTGAGTAACAATTATGTGTCCCTGAGTAACGATTCTGTGTCCCTGAGTAACAATTCTGTGTCCCTGAGTAACAATTCTGTGTCTGTCCCTGAGTAACGATTCTGTGTCCCTGAGTAACAATTCTGTGTTCCTGAGTAACAATTCTGTGTCCCTGAGTAACAATTCTGTGTCTGTCCCTGAGTAACGATTCTGTGTCCCTGAGTAACAATTTTGTGTCCCTGAGTAACAATTCTGTGTCCCTGAGTAACAATTCTGTGTCTGTCCCTGAGTAACGATTCTGTGTCCCTGAGTAACAATTCTGTGTCCCTGAGTAACAATTCTGTGTCTGTCCCTGAGTAACGATTCTATGTCCCTGAGTAACAATTCTGTGTCCCTGAGTAACAATTCTGTGTCCCTGAGTAACGATTCTGTGTCCCTGAGTAACAATTCTGTGTCCCTGAGTAACAATTCTGTGTCCCTGAGTAACAATTCTGTGTCTGTCCCTGAGTAACTATTCTGTGTCCCTGAGTAACAATTCTGTGTCCCTGAGTAACAATTCTGTGTCCCTGAGTAACGATTCTGTGTCCCTGAGTAACAATTCTGTGTCCCTGAGTAACAATTCTGTGTCTGTCCCTGAGTAACGATTCTGTGTCCCTGAGTAACAATTCTGTGTCCCTGAGTAACAATTCTCTGTCCCTGAGTAATGATTGTGTGTCCCTGAGTAACGATTGTGTGTCCCTGAGTAACGATTGTGTGTCCCTGAGTAAAGATTGTGTGTCCCTGAGTAACGATTGTGTGTCCCTAAAGTCTCTGTGGCCCTAACTCTGTCCCTCAATACAGACAGGTCTGTCTCTCTTGAATGAACGGAGGCTAATGGAGAATTCTAAGATGGCCGCGATTTATAGCTCCACCATTACACAGTGCTGGCTGGCTGGCTGCTGATTGGCTAATGCGATCACATGTCATGAATGAATGCATTATGGGTCAGCGCGCCTTGTCTGCGCGCATTCCCAGAGATCCCCGCTCCGTTGCCACACATGTCGCCGCCATTTTTGGGAAAATTTCGATTCGCGCATCCGAAGTTGGCTAATCTTCGGATTCGTCGCGAATTGAATATTTCCCAATATTCGAAACGAATTCCACTTCGCCATGTTCGATTCGCTCATCTCTAATCAGAATGCACAGAGTTCCCCTCTACATATGAACTCTTGGAGTTCCTATATACTGTAAGGGTGGACTCTGCAGACTTTGATGTAAGGGAGACTCTGATTTAAGGAGGGGCATTGGGAACTCTGATGTGAGGAGGAGACTCTAATGTAAGGGGGATCACTGCAGACTCTGGTGTAAAGGGTAACTCTGATATAAGGGGGTCTCTGGTAACCAAAGCCCCAACATTCATCATAGTTCCCATCATTCCATTTTAACCTGGGTTCCCATAGTCCACCTTTCATCAGAGTCCAGAGAGCCCCTTTTACATCATTCACGTGTTGCTGATCATCTTGTCTTAGAACTGCCTTTTGTTTGCAGAACACCACTGCCTTATGGGAAATAAAAACCATCTAAACCCAGAAGTGTGCATTTAAACCTCCTCGCATAGTATGACTTACTTTCCTCATAGTAAGAATAAAAGTTAGGCTTCCACCAGTGAGTCCTATTCTCCATGATTAACCCCGTCCTGTCCCTGGCCAGTCTATACGGCTCTATCATCTGTCACATCTATCTCATCTCATATGTCACATCTATCTGTCATCTATCACACACACACACACGTATGAGAAGCTGGAACAGGTGCTTGCTGCAAGACAAGATCGTCACTTCCGTCTATTTCCTGTTTTTTCCCAAAGTCTCGTGAAGGACAAGAAGAAGATGGACGTTGCACATGGTCAGACAGTTATGACAATAATGGTGACTTTTTCTTTACACTTCTGCTTGATATTTCTACAGTAGTTGTATCTCCATGGAACTGTTCATGATACACTTTACATTGTTATTTCTACAGTAGTTGTATCTCCATGGAACTGTTCATGATACACTTTACATTGTTATTTCTACAGTAGTTGTATCTCCATGGAACTGTTCATGATACACTTTACATTGTTATTTCTACAGTAGTTGTATCTCCATGGAACTGTTCATGATACACTTTACATTGTTATTTCTACAGTAGTTGTATCTCCATGGAACTGTTCATGATACACTTTACATTGTTATTTCTACAGTAGTTGTATCTCCATGGAACTGTTCATGATACACTTACATTGATATTTCTACAGTAGTTGTATCTCCATGGAACTGTTCATGATACGCTTTACATTGTTATCTCTACAGTAGTTGTATCTCCATGGAACTGTTCATGATACGCTTTACATTGTTATTTCTACAGTAGTTGTATCTCCATGGAACTGTTCATGATACACTTACATTGTTATTTCTACAGTAGTTGTATCTCCATGGAACTGTTCATGATACGCTTTACATTGTTATTTCTACAGTAGTTGTATCTCCATGGAACTGTTCATGATACGCTTTACATTGTTATTTCTACAGTAGTTGTATCTACATGGAACTGTTCATGATACGCTTTACATTGTTATTTCTACAGTAGTTGTATCTCCATGGAACTGTTCATGATACACTTACATTGATATTTCTACAGTAGTTGTATCTCCATGGAACTGTTCATAATACACTTACATTGTTATTTTACACCATTGTGTGATAGAATAAAATCACACTTCATTTTTTATTTCAACGGCTCTTTCATTCATAATTGCCTCAAGACACTAAAAGAAGTATTATATGTGTCTAAAATCCAACAGTCTGTGCATGTAAACGCACCCCCAGCAGTAATGCAGGAACCAGAGCCCAGGGTTATCCCGCCTGATCATGTTTCTGGTGACCCAACATGTTTTCCAACTTTAAAAACAGTTGTTTACTATGCTTCAAGCTCAGACCACATTCTTCTGGTTCTGAAGGACACGGGTTAACCTTGTTGTTACGTGGTTGCAGGGGCCCCCAGTCTTGGGCTTTTAGTCTCCTCACAGATGACCCAGCCTGAAGGTCAGTTGGGTTTAATCAATGATAATCCTGACCGTGCCCACTCTGCAGAAACTGACCATCAGGATAAATACATCACTGAACAATACTGTTCTGATTTCCACCACTGGTCACCTGACTCGGGGTGGAAGGCCCCAGATCCAAGAAGCCGGTTCAGGTTAGGCCTATCCTTTATCCTCTGGGGAAAAGGCTAGAAGATCTCAGGGACTCTGTTTATACTGTGAGGACCATGGCCACTTTGTCACCAGCTGCTCCAATAAGCCAAGAAAAGGGCCCTTCCCCTGAACCTTTAAACTCTATGTTTAGGGCCCCGTCTAGTGCTCTGCTTATTCTACCCCCTGGAAAGCTGTTTGCTCCCCTCCACCTTAGGCTTAAAGTGCTTTCAGAATCATATCCAGCTAAGACGGCCGAGCTCCCAGGGAGTAATAAAACCTTTTCTTTGGTTTCTCGTGGGCTTTAGTGGCCTCTCTCCATAAGGACTCCTGTTTCTGTGTAAGAGCTTGCAGAATCTGTGCTCACTATAAGTCCTCAAAAGTCCAACACTCTGCATTACCCCTTCCTTTGCCTGTCCATAAACACCCTTGGATGCATGTCCAGGCTGACTTGTCCTCAAATTCTGCTGCCTCTACACCTGCTGATGCGGTCTAGTCTGTCTCTGCACCTGCTGATGCGGTCTAGTCTGTCTCTACACCTGCTGATGTGGTCTAGTCTGTCTCTACACCTGCTGATGCGGTCTAGTCTGTCTCTGCACCTGATGATGTGGTCTAGTCTGTCTCTACACCTGCTGATGTGGTCTAGTCTGTCTCTACACCTGATGATGTGGTCTAGTCTGTCTCTTCACCTGATGATGTGGTCTAGTCTGTCTCTACACCTGCTGATGTGATCTAGTCTGTCTCTACACCTGCTGATGTGGTCTAGTCTGTCTCTACACCTGATGATGTGGTCTAGTCTGTCTCTACACCTGCTGATGCGGTCTAGTCTGTCTCTACACCTGCTGATGCGGTCTAGTCTGTCTCTACACCTGCTGATGCGGTCTAGTCTGTCTCTACACCTGCTGATGCGATCTAGTCTGTCTCTTCACCTGCTGATGCGGTCTAGTCTGTCTCTTCACCTGCTGATGCGGTCTAGTCTGTCTCTACACCTGCTGATGCGGTCTAGTTTGTCTCTACACCTGTCGATGTGGTCTAGTCTGTCTCTACACCTGCTGATGCGGTCTAGTCTGTCTCTACAACTTCCAATGTGGTCTAGTCTGTCTCTACACCCGTCGATGTGGTCTAGTCTGTCTCTACACCTGTCAATGTGGTCTAGTCTGTCTCTACACCTGCTGATGTGATCTAGTCTGTCTCTACACCTGCTGATGTGGTCTAGTCTGTCTCTACAACTTCCAGTGTGGTCTAGTCTGTCTCTACACCTGTTGATGCGGTCTAGTCTGTCTCTACAACTTCCCATGTGGTCTACTCTGTCTCTACACCTGTCGATGTGGTCTAGTCTGTCTCTACACCTGCTGATGTGGTCTAGTCTGTCTCTACACCTGATGATGTGATCTAGTCTGTCTCTACACCTGCTGATGTGGTCTAGTCTGTCTCTTCACCTGCTGATGTGGTCTAGTCTGTCTCTTCACCTGCTGATGCGGTCTAGTCTGTCTCTTCACCTGCTGATGCGGTCTAGTCTCTCTACACCTGCTGATGCGGTCTAGTCTGTCTCTTCACCTGCTGATGCGGTCTAGTCTGTCTCTGCACCTGCTGATGCGGTCTAGTCTGTCTCTGCACCTGCTGATGCGGTCTAGTCTGTCTCTTCACCTGCTGATGCGGTCTAGTCTGTCTCTGCACCTGCTGATGCAGTCTAGTATGTCTCTTCACCTGCTGATGCGGTCTAGTCTGTCTCTGCACCTGCTGATGCGGTCTAGTCTGTCTCTTCACCTGCTGACGTGGTATAGCCTGTCTCTGCACCTGCTGACGCGCTCTAGTCTGTCTCTACACCTGCTGACACGGTCTAGTCTGTCTCTACACCTGCTGATGCGGTCTAGTCTGTCTACACCTGCTGACGCGGTCTAGTCTGTCTCTTCACCTGCTGACGCGGTCTAGTCTGTCTCTTCACCTGCTGATGCGGTCTAGTCTGTCTCTACACCTGCTGACGCGGTCTAGTCTGTCTCTACACCAGTCGATGCGGTCTAGTCTGTCTCTACACCCGTCGATGTTGTCTAGTCTGTCTCTACACCTGCTGATGCGGTCTAGTCTGTCTCTACAACTTCCAATGTGGTCTAGTCTGTCTCTACACCCGTCGATGTGGTCTAGTCTGTCTCTGCACCTGTCAATGTGGTCTAGTCTGTCTCTACACCTGCTGATGTGATCTAGTCTGTCTCTACACCTGCTGATGTGGTCTAGTCTGTCTCTACACCTGCTGATGCGGTCTAGTCTGTCTCTACACCTGCTGATGTGGTCTAGTCTGTCTCTACAACTTCCAATGTGGTCTAGTCTGTCTCTACACCTGTCGATGTGGTCTAGTCTGTCTCTACACCTGTTGATGTGGTCTAGTATGTCTCTACAACTTCCCATGTGGTCTACTCTGTCTCTACACCTGTCGATGTGGTCTAGTCTGTCTCTACACCTGATGATGTGATCTAGTCTGTCTCTACACCTGCTGATGAGGTCTAGTCTGTCTCTACACCTGCTGATGTCGTCTAGTCTGTCTCTGCACCTGCTGATGTGGTCTAGTCTGTCTCTTCACCTGCTGATGTGGTATAGTCTGTCTCTGCACCTGCTGATGTGGTCTAGTCTGTCTCTACACCTGCTGATGTGGTCTAGTCTGTCTCTACACCTGCTGATGCGGTCTAGTCTGTCTCTACACCTGTTGATGCGGTCTAGTCTGTCTCTACACCTGCTGATGCGGTCTAGTCTGTCTCTACACCTGCTGATGCGATCTAGTCTGTCTCTTCACCTGCTGATGCGGTCTAGTCTGTCTCTACACCTGCTGATGCGGTCTAGTCTGTCTCTACACCTGCTGATGCGATCTAGTCTGTCTCTTCACCTGCTGATGCGGTCTAGTCTGTCTCTTCACCTGCTGATGCGGTCTAGTCTGTCTCTACACCTGCTGATGCGGTCTAGTTTGTCTCTACACCTGTCGATGTGGTCTAGTCTGTCTCTACACCTGCTGATGCGGTCTAGTCTGTCTCTACAACTTCCAATGTGGTCTAGTCTGTCTCTACACCCGTCGATGTGGTCTAGTCTGTCTCTACACCTGTCAATGTGGTCTAGTCTGTCTCTACACCTGCTGATGTGATCTAGTCTGTCTCTACACCTGCTGATGTGGTCTAGTCTGTCTCTACAACTTCCAGTGTGGTCTAGTCTGTCTCTACACCTGTTGGTGCGGTCTAGTCTGTCTCTACAACTTCCCATGTGGTCTACTCTGTCTCTACACCTGTCGATGTGGTCTAGTCTGTCTCTACACCTGCTGATGTGGTCTAGTCTGTCTCTACACCTGATGATGTGATCTAGTCTGTCTCTACACCTGCTGATGTGGTCTAGTCTGTCTCTTCACCTGCTGATGTGGTCTAGTCTGTCTCTTCACCTGCTGATGCGGTCTAGTCTGTCTCTTCACCTGCTGATGCGGTCTAGTCTCTCTACACCTGCTGATGCGGTCTAGTCTGTCTCTTCACCTGCTGATGCGGTCTAGTCTGTCTCTGCATCTGCTGATGCGGTCTAGTCTGTCTCTACACCTGCTGATGCGGTCTAGTCTGTCTCTTCACCTGCTGATGCGGTCTAGTCTGTCTCTGCACCTGCTGATGCGGTCTAGTCTGTCTCTTCACCTGCTGATGCGGTCTAGTCTGTCTCTGCACCTGCTGATGCGGTCTAGTCTGTCTCTTCACCTGCTGACGTGGTATAGCCTGTCTCTGCACCTGCTGACGTGCTCTAGTCTGTCTCTACACCTGCTGACATGGTCTAGTCTGTCTCTACACCTGCTGATGCGGTCTAGTCTGTCTACACCTGCTGACGCGGTCTAGTCTGTCTCTTCACCTGCTGACGCGGTCTAGTCTGTCTCTTCACCTGCTGATGCGGTCTAGTCTGTCTTTACACCTGCTGACGCGGTCTAGTCTGTCTCTACACCAGTCGATGTGGTCTAGTCTGTCTCTACACCCGTCGATGTGGTCTAGTCTGTCTCTACACCTGCTGATGCGGTCTAGTCTGTCTCTACAACTTCCAATGTGGTCTAGTCTGTCTCTACACCCGTCGATGTGGTCTAGTCTGTCTCTGCACCTGTCAATGTGGTCTAGTCTGTCTCTACACCTGCTGATGTGATCTAGTCTGTCTCTACACCTGCTGATGTGGTCTAGTCTGTCTCTTCACCTGCTGATGCGGTCTAGTCTGTCTCTACACCTGCTGATGCGGTCTAGTCTGTCTCTACACCTGCTGATGTGGTCTAGTCTGTCTCTACAACTTCCAATGTGGTCTAGTCTGTCTCTACACCTGTCGATGTGGTCTAGTCTGTCTCTACACCTGTTGATGCGGTCTAGTCTGTCTCTACAATTTCCCATGTGGTCTACTCTGTCTCTACACCTGTCGATGTGGTCTAGTCTGTCTCTACACCTGATGATGTGATCTAGTCTGTCTCTACACCTGCTGATGAGGTCTAGTCTGTCTCTACACCTGCTGATGTCGTCTAGTCTGTCTCTGCACCTGCTGATGTGGTCTAGTCTGTCTCTTCACCTGCTGATGCGGTCTAGTCTGTCTCTTCACCTGCTGATGTGGTATAGTCTGTCTCTGCACCTGCTGATGTGGTCTAGTCTGTCTCTACACCTGCTGATGTGGTCTAGTCTGTCTCTACACCTGCTGATGCGGTCTAGTCTGTCTCTACACCTGATGATGTGGTCTAGTCTGTCTCTACACCTGATGATGCTGTCTAGTCTGTCTCTACACCTGCTGATGTCATCTAGTCTGTCTCTACACCTGATGATGCGGTCTAGTCTGTCTCTACACCTGCCAATGCGGTCTAGTCTGTCTCTACACCTGATGATGCGGTCTAGTCTGTCTCTACACCTGCCAATGTGGTCCAGTCTGCCTCCGCACCAGTTGTTCTGATTCAGCCCAGGCCAATTGTGCCCTTTTTCATTTTTGGGACTTTCAGTAACCGGGCCTCACCCTACTGCAACTATATCTGCTCAAACCTGTCTAAGAAGTTCCGTCCAGCCTTTGGATAAACTGCCTCATTCAGCCATGTGGAGCCCACAACTTTGTCTTCAGGCCACTCTGCATGCAGCCTGCATTCAGCTTGACTTCAGTACCATGTCACCTTCTATCCAACCTGATGTTACAGGTTCTCTGCTGTCCAGTTTGGCTTCATAAACTGTATGCCTGCTAACCAACCTGACTTTGCTGATCCCCTGACCAGGGGCAGACTGACAACTCATGGGGCCCCCGGGCAATAGGGGATCATGGGGCCCCTGTGTCCTTGCCCAAACTCAAAAAGCCTATGAAAAAGCTACCAGGGGCATCTCATGGGGCCCCCTACTGACCCTGGGCCCTCGGGCAGTGCCCGAGTTTCCAAATGGTCAGTTCACCCCTGCCCCCTGACCATTGCTCAGCATGCTGGTCCTTTGCTGGATGCCCAGCCTGATGGTCCTATGCTGGATGCCCAACATGCCTTTAAGGGATTATTGGCCCCTTTTCAGATGGAGGTTAATGTCAGGAACGTCTAGTGCCCCCAATCCATCACAACTGATGGTCTCATTAAAGCATCCTGGTTTTAGCTATGATGCAGCAAGTCTCTGGGTGGAGAATAAATCTGATTTAAGCCAGCCAAACCTGCAGTCTCATGTTAGTGATAGTGTGTATAATGCATGTTTAAGCTCCCTGTCTGTCTGTCCTGCTCTGCTGTTTGGATTCCTCTGTTTATGACCTTGGATCAGATATCAACTACTCTCTGAACTCTGCTTGTCTTTTGACCAGGGATTGGACCCTGATTACTCTGAATATTGCCTGCCTTGTCGATCAAATGTTGCCAAACACAACAACACTCAAATCTTGGTGCTTCACAATTCCACACGTTATCTGTCACTTGATGAGGTGCAGTCCTCCACAGATGGGGGAATCTAGGAACTGTCAAAGACAACACCCAAGAGGGAGCATTACCGTAATATCACATTTATTAAATGATAGATCACAAATGGAATCTCACAAGCCGACCAAAAAAACAGACATAGAGCCAGATCTTCAGTCCCAGACAAAGGGGTCCTGTCCCAAATACTGCACGGTTGGGATATCTGATGCATTTTCGTGAGATGAACTCGCCTTGTACCTGGACTGTCATTGAACCATTCTGCCTTTCTGCCAACCACAAGTACCTGTTGCTGTGCTCAGTTTGCACCTGCCCTGGTGTGGTAGCCAGGCACTATAGCATTGTGTATCAGTCCTGGGGGCAACGAGTACCAGTAGGCCTGCCTGCCTTATGGGAAAGGGGCTGCTATAGGTAAGGACCACAGAAGCCAGATATAGTGTCTGACCACCTGTGTTAGAGAGACGTGTGACAAGACCTCCAAGTGTTTGTGAAATCTCCCACCACAAAATGTACTCAGCCAATCACAGGGCAGGACCCCATTTTTATTCTTCTCCTGCTATCAATGGCCGACCCGGTCACACACTTCATCCATGTCTTTGGGGACCTCTGATCTCCTTATGAACTGTTTCTTCCATGATGAAGATCAGCCATGGAGTATATCTGAGGTGTATATCAGGGTGTGCTTCTTCCCCACATGAGAGCTGGGATGTCCAGCAACATTCATCTAGAAGACATTTCCCGCACTCAAGGCACTAATACACCTTCAGGGTTGTGTGGGACCCCTGATGTACAGGAAGACAGGACTTCAGTGAGGAACATTTCCCTCACTCAGGGCAGGAAAGTGACTTTTCCCCATGTGAGATCTCTGATGTTTGGAAAGATGGGACGTCTGTGAAAAACATTTCCCACACTCAGGACAGGAATATGGCTTCTCCCCCGTATGAGATCTCTGATGTTTGGAAAGATGATACTTGTCTGAAAAACATTTCCCACACTCTGGACAGGAATAAGGCTTCACCCCTGTGTGAGATCTCTGATGTGTGTGAAGACTGGAATTCTGTGAAAAACATTTCCCACACTCAGGACAGGAATATGGCTTCTCCCCCCGTATGAGATCTCTGATGTTTGGAAAGATGATACTTGTCTGAAAAACATTTCCCGCACTCTGGACAGGAATAAGACTTCACCCCTGTGTGAGATCTCTGATGTGTGTGAAGACTGGAATTCTGTGAAAAACATTTCCCACACTCTGGACAGGATTACGGCTTCTCTCCTTTGTGAGATCTCTGATGTGTGTGAAGACTGGAATTCTGTGAAAAACATTTTCCACACTCTGGACAGGAATAAGGCTTCACCCCTGTGTGAGACCTCTGATGTGTGTTAAGACTAGAATTCTGTGAAAAACATTTTCCACACTCTGGACAGGAATATGACTTTTCTCCTTTGTGAGATCTCTGATGTTTGCAAAGACTGGAATTACGTGAAAAACATTTTCCGCACTCTGGACAGGAATACGGCTTCTCCCCTGTGTGAGATCTCTGATGATCGTGAAGACTGGATTTGAGTGAAAAACATTTCCCGCACTCAGGACAGGAATACGACTTCTCCCCTGTGTGAGATCTCTGATGTCTGTGAAGACCGGACTTATGTGAAAAACATTTCCCACACTCAGGACAGGAATACGGCTTCTCCCTTGTGTGAGATCTCTGATGTGTGTGAAGAATGAACTTGTCTGAAAAACATTTCCCGCACTCAGGACAGGAATATGGCTTCACTCCTGTGTGACATCTTTGATGTTTAGAAAGAGAGGACTTCCATGAAAAACATTTCCCACACTCAGAACAGAAATACGGCGTCTCTCCTGTGTGAGATCTCTGATGTGTGTGAAGAGTGGCCTTGACTGAAAAACATTGCCCGCACTCAGAACAGGAGTAAGGCGTCACCCCTGTGTGAGATCTCTGATGTCTGTGAAGATAGGACTTATCTAAAAACCATTTTCCGCACTCAGGACAGCAATACGGCTTCTCCCCTGTGTGAGATCTCTGATGTGTGTAAAATCTGTACTTCTCTGAAAAACATTTCCCGCACTCTGGACAGGAATATGGCTTCTCTCCTTTGTGAGATCTCTGATGTTTGCAAAGATTGGAATTACATGAAAAACATTTTCCGCAATCTGGACAGGAATACGGCTTCTCCCCTGTGTGAGATCTCTGATGATCGTGAAGACTGGATTTGAGTGAAAAACATTTCCCGCACTCAGGACAGGAATACGACTTCTCCCCTGTGTGAGACCTCTGATGTGTGTTAAGACTGGAATTATGCGAAAAACATTTTCCACACTCTGGACAGGAATAAGGCTTCACCCCTGTGTGAGACCTCTGATGTGTGTATAGACTGGAATTATGTGAAAAACATTTCCCACACTCAGGACAGGAATACGGCTTCACCCCTGTGTGACATCTTTGATGTTTAGAAAGAGAGGACTTCCATGAAAAACATTTCCCACACTCAGAACAGAAATACGGCGTCTCTCCTGTGTGAGATCTCTGATGTGTGTGAAGACTGGCCTTGACTGAAAAACATTGCCCGCACTCAGAACAGGAGTAAGGCTTCTCCCCTGTGTGAGATCTCTGATGTCTGTGAAAATAGGACTTATCTAAAAAACATTTCCCACACTCAGGACAGTAATACGGCTTCTCCCCTGTGTGAGATCTCTGATGTTTGTGAAGACTGGACTTCTCTGAAAAACATTTCCCGCACTCAGGACAGGAATATGGCTTTTCCCCTGTGTGAGATCTCTGATGTTTGTGAAGACTGGACTTCTCTGAAAAACATTTCCCGCACTCAGGACAGGAATACGGCTTCTCTCCTGTGTGACATCTTTTATGCACATTAAGATTGTACTTAGAACAGAAACATTTCCCGCACTCAGTACAGGAGAACCTCTTCTCTGTTGGAAGGCCGGCCTGGACCCGCACAGTCTGAGGTTCCTCAGGATACGAGGAATCCGATGGTCCATCTACACTGGGTGGTGCCGGATGGACATTGGAGGGAGCCGGGTTTTCTCCTGGACTATACTGTGTGATGTCCTCATCTTCTACTTTCCAGTCTGGAGACAAAGTGAGACAATCCTCAGAGGTTTTCCTCATCTCCCGGCCATGGACTAAAATACAAAGACAAAGAGGATTACTAGACAGGAGCTGATTGGTTCCCCCAAACCAGGACTCCGCCCTCATCAGGCAGCTTGGGCTCTGAGGAGCTTACAATTCCACCCTCAAGGGAACTAGGAAATGGCTCCTCTGATCTCCTACCAGGTCATTTCTTTATTCATGGACCTTAGTCAGAGAGTGAGGAACCAACCAGAACTGTCTTTTATAGGAGGGACAGTGATGAGGGGATTATAGGACGAGGGTCCCCACCCCCTCTATCACTCATCGCCATCTTCCCAACACAAGAAGTACTGCACTTCCTTATTTAGTCCATGATTTAGTCATGAAGAACAGCGGGGCTGAGCCCCACCAGAGGTCAGAGAGTGAGGATGGGGGGAGAACAACCAAGATGAAGACTGGACTGATCCTGAAGACCACCATCATTGGGGTATTGACTCCTCCCTCATTATCACTTTCTGTTTAAGGGTCCAAAGTTGGAGGATGTTATCACATTATTACCACCATGTAAAAGTCTGTGCTCCAATCACATCATCCGATATAAAATGTCCAGCTGGGAGGAAATGGGTGTAACAAAAGAGAATCCATATTATGTGTATATATAGCAGTGGGGGGAGGGGGAGAGCAGAAGTCAGGAGTATGCAATGTACAACATAGAGTATATAGTGCAGGGGTCAGGAGTATGTAATGTACAACAGAGTATATAGTGCAGGGGTCAGGAGTATGTAATGTACAACATAGAGTATATAGTGCAGGGGTCAGGAGTATGTAATGTACAACATGGAGTATATAGTGCAGGGGTCAGGAGTATGTAATGTACAACATAGTGTATAGTGCAGGGGTCAGGAGTATGTAATGTACAACATAGAGTATATAGTGCAGGGGTCAGGAGTATGTAATGTACAACATAGAGTATATAGTGCAGGGGTCAGGAGTATGTAATGTACAACATAGAGTATATAGTGCAGGGGTCAGGAGTATGTAATGTACAACATAGAGTATATAGTGCAGGGGTCAGGAGTATATAATGTACAGCATAGAGTATATAGTGCAGGGGTCAGGAGTATATAATGTACAGCATAGAGTATATAGTGCAGGGGTCAGGAGTATATAATGTACAGCATAGAGTATATAGTGCAGGGGTCAGGAGTATGTAATGTACAACATAGAGTATATAGTGCAGGGGTCAGGAGTATGTAATGTACAACATAGAGTATATAGTGCAGGGGTCAGGAGTATGTAATGTACAACATAGAGTATATAGTGCAGGGGTCAGGAGTATGTAATGTACAGCATAGAGTATATAGTGCAGGGGTCAGGAGTATGTAATGTACAACATAGAGTATATAGTGCAGGGGTCAGGAGTATGTAATGTACAATATAGAGTATATAGCGCAGGGGTCAGGAGTATGTAATGTACAACATAGAGTATACAGTGTAAGGGTCAGGACTCATAATATTGGTATTCAGTAATCAGTGGAAGCTTAAATGTTTACTGTAGACAAGTTGCAGAGATCCCACACCGCTGCCTCCCATCTCCTGAGACTGCACTCAGTGACTTGGGTCTGAGACACTACAGACATATCCCTCCACCCGGCACAGCCAGCAAATAAAAGAGTAAGAAACCCTGGGAGAATTGCTCTGTCAGAGATTTTACTAGATCTGATACGTGGTAGAAGACCCAATACACATGTCCCAGGTCATCCAACACTTATGGTGAACATCAACATTTTGCTGCCAGCTGAACCCCAGAACCTCCATAAATCCAGTCTAGATACATAAATTGTGTCTGCAGCACAGAGAAGGAAGATTATCCGAGAGAAATCCAGGAATACAGGACGGGGAACACAGCTCAGGAAAGTGACCAGGGGATTACAGGCTGATATCACCCAGTCCCCGCCCTACTCTGGACCAATCAGTGAGCAGTATGGGTGGAGGAATTATTATTATTATTATTACATGGAGTTTATATAGCGCCAAAGGGTTTGCTCAGCGCTGTACAATAGGGGGGACAATACATGGCACAGTACCACAAAAACAGACAGCGTACGAGGGGTAAGAGGGCCCTACTCTTTCAAGCTTACAATCTAGGAGGGAGGGGGTAGTGGAACAATAGGAAGTGGCTGAGGGGAAAGAAGTGGCTGAGGGGGATGAAGTGGTGGGAGGAATGAGGGAGAATGGCCGTTAGGTGAGGGTGGGGTAGGCTTCCCTGAAGAGATGGGTTTTGAGGGAGCGCCTGAATGTGGGGAGGGAAGACGACAGTTGGATGGATTGGGGCAGTGAGTTCCAGAGGATAGGGGAGGACCTGGAGAAGTCCTGCAATCGTGCATGGGAGGAGGAGACCAGGGAGCAGGATAGAAGGAGGTCCTGTGAGGAGCGAAGGGTATGGGTAGGGTGGTACTTGGGGATCAGGTTGGTGAGGTAGTCAGGGGCAGCGTTGTGAACGGCTTTGTAGGTCAGGATTAGAAGTTTAAATTTGATGCGTTGGGCAATCGGGAGCCAGTGGAGGGAGAGGCAGAGGGGGGTGGCAGAGGTGGAGCGGGTGGTGAGGTGGATGAGTCTGGCCGCTGAGTTCAGGATGGTCTGGAGCGGGGAGAGCCTGCACTTGGGTAGGCCAATGAGAAGAGAGTTGCAGTAGTCAAGGCGTGAGATGATGAGGGAGTGTACAAGAAGTTTAGTGGTGTCTGGGGTGAGGAAGGTACGTATCTTGGCAATATTGCGGAGATGGAGTCTGCATGTGTTTGTGAGTGATTTGACATGCGGTTGGAAGGAGAGGTTCGAGTCCAGAATGACTCCAAGGACTTTGGCTTGCGGGGCGGGAATGATAGTGGTGTTGGTGGTGATGATGGATAGGATGGGGGGGGGGGGGCGCGGGCAGGGGGAAAGATGAGGAGCTCGGTTTTGGAGAGGTTAAGCTTGAGGAAATGGAGCGACATCCAGTCTGAGATGTCGTCGTTTAGGAGGTGAGTGATGCGGATGGAGATAGTGGGGGTGAGGAGAGGGGTGGAGAGGTAGATTTGGGTGTCGTCAGCGTAGAGGTGATAGTTGAAGCCGTGGGAGTGTATGAGTGTGCCCAGGGAGGAGGTGTAGATGGAGAAGAGAAGGGGTCCAAGGACAGAGCCTTGGGGGACCCCAACAGAGAGGGGGAGGGAGGGGGAGGTGGCACCATTGTAGGTGACACTGAAGGAGCGTCGGGATAGGTAGGATGAGAACCAGGAGAGAGCGGTGTCTCTGATGCCAAGGGAGAGTAGTTTATTAAGGAGGAGGGGGTGGTCGACTGTGTCGAAGGCCGCAGAGAGGTCCAGGAGAAGGAGGACAGAGTAGTCGCCCTTGGCTTTGGCGGTTAGTAGGTCGTTAGTGATTTTGAGGAGGGCAGTTTCAGTGGAGTGTAGGGGACGGAAGCCGGACTGTAATGGGTCAAGGAGGTTATTGTCTGTAAGGTGGGAGCTTAGGCGATCGTAGACTAGGCGTTCAAGGAGCTTGGAGGTGAGTGGCAGCAGGGAGATGGGTCTGAGGTTGTTGGGGTCTGCGGGATCCAGGGAGGGCTTTTTGAGGATGGGGGTGATATGTGCGTGCTTTAGGGGGGAGGGGAATGCGCCAGTAGAGAGGGAGAGATTGAAGATGTGGGTGAGGGAGCGGATGAGGGAAGAGGGGGGTGACCGGAGGAGTTGAGAGGGGATAGGGTCCAGGGGGCAGGTAGTGAGGCGGGCTTCTGAGAGGACCATGACGATTTCCTCAGTAGTGACAGGGCTGAGGGAGTGCAGTGCAGGGGGGGTTACGGTGGGCGGGGCCTTGGGAGCGGTGGAGGGCAGTGCGGTTGTGAGGGCAGAGGAGGGAGGAGAAGAAGGGGTGACGGGGGTGGGGAGGCTAGGTGGGGAGGTAGATTGCGAGTTGACAATGTCCTTACGGATAGCGTCAATCTTGTTACGGAAATGGGTGGCAATCTCGTGGGCGGTGAGTGAGGTACTGAGTGGAGGAGGGGGGGGGAGAGTAGGGAGTTGAAGGTGGAGAAGAGTCGGCGAGGGCAGGAGGAGAGGGTGTTGATTATGTTAACAAAGTAGGCCTGCTTGGCGGCGTGGAGGGAGGAGGTGTAAGTGAGGAAGGCAGATTTGTAGAGGGAGAATGCGTGAGGGGACCTGGTTTTGCGCCACAGTCTCTCCAGTGCGCGACTGCGACGTTTGAGGCGTTTAGTGCTGTCGGTTTGCCAGGGTTGAAGCGGTCTGGGTTTGATGATGCGTGTGGTTAGGGGTGCCAGAGAGTCTAGGGCAGCTGACAGTGAGTCGTTGTACAAGGTGGAGGACATGACAGTGGGAGGATGCTGTCATGTAGGCAGTCGGCAGCCGAGTGGAGGAGGGCCGGGTTCAGGTTGCGGAGATTGCGGTTGGTGATGGTTTGGCGTTTTTGGGGGGGGGGGGGAGTTGGGGGAAGGGGAGATGGAGAACGTGATGAGGTGGTGGTCAGAGAGAGGGAAGGGGGTGTTAAAGAACTGGTTGAGGGTACAGAGGTGGGAGAAGACGAGGTCCAGGGTGTTCCCAATGATGTGGGTGGAGGATTGCGTGTGCTGTGTGAGCGCGAAGGAGGAGGTTAGGTGGAGGAATTGGGAAGTGGCCGGGTTGTTGTCGTTGATGGGGATGTTGAAGTCCCCGAGGATGATGGTCGGTAGCTCAGAGGAGAGGAAGAAGGGGAGCCAGGCGGCGAAGTTGTCCAGGAAGTGGGGTATGGACCCAGGAGGTCTGTAGATCACTGCGATCCTTAGGGGGGTGGGGGTGAAGAGTCGGATGCAGTGCGCCTCAAAGGAGGGGAAGGATAGAGAGGGTGGGTTAGGGAGGACCTGGAAGGTGCTCAGCGGTGAAAGGAGCAGGCCGACACCACCACCTCTGCGATCGCTCTGTCTTGGCGAATGGGTCCAGATGAGACCTCCATGGGTGAGTGCCGCAGGGGAAGTGGAGTCGGTGGCCTGTACCCAGGTTTCGGTGACTGCTAGGAGGTTTAGGGAGCGGGAGATGAAGAGGTCGTGGATGGCGGTAAGTTTGTTGCAAACCGAACGGCATTCAGGAGTGCAACCGAGAGAGGGGGGATAGGTATGGGGAGCAGGGGTACATGTATGAGGTTGAGGCGGTCGCGTCGGCTGACGTGAGCAGGGGGGGCTCTAGGGGGGGGGGTGAGGTGGTGAGGGGCCAGGGTTCGGGGAGATGTCCCCAGCTGATATGAGGAGGAGGGTGAGGAAGGTGGCATGGGAACGGGAGGTGTAGGAGCGTGTGGGTCTGGACGTGGTGGCAAGTGGGTCAGCGGGGAAGTGGAGTAGCAGGAGGAGGTGGTGGGTGCCGTAATGGGGAGAGGGGAGAAGCGAGGGAGCGATATAGAGCTGCTTAGTGGGGGTGGGCGGGTAGAGGGAGGCGGTTTTAAAGATGGAGGAGAGGAGGACGAGGAGGAGGAGCGCGGGCGGCATGTTGGGGTGAGCGGGGTGCTGGAAAGGTCAGGGGGGTGAAGGGGTGCTGGTCAGGGATGGCAAAGCGAAGTGTCCGAAATGCCGTGGGAGGTGAGGGGGTGCAAGTCCGGGATGGTGAAGCAGAGCATCTGAAGCGCTGTGGAGGAGACTATTGAGTTCTTCTGGGAGGGGAGAGGGAGAGTGGAGGGCAGCAAGGATAGCAGCTGGTTGGTAGTAGTCTGCGGGTGAAGTAGGTTGGTGTCCGTGGGTGCGGCGGCACGTCATCAGTGGGTGCAGTGGTTCGTTGAGCGGAGGGGTCGTAGGGCGCGACGTCTGGGGTGCAGTAGACGCGGCATCTGGTGATGCTGGCGGCTTGGAGACCGGAGAAGTTGAGGCCAGGTGTTGAGGGCTCGGCGTCGGGAGGCGCTGAGGGTGCTGAAGAGCCCGACGTCGGGAGGAGTGGAAGGGTCGTCGTCAGGAGGTGGTATGGATCGACGTCTGGAGGTGGAGTAGGCTAGGCGTTGGCAGCTGTAGTAGGCTCAGCGTCCGTGAACGAAGTGAGCCGGCGCAGGCGGATGTTGAGGGCCAGGCGCTGAGGACTCAGCGTCGGGAGGCACTGATGGTGCTGAAGGGCCCGGCATCAGGTGGTGTATGAAGGAACCGGCGTTAGGCGGTGTAGAGGGGCAGTTGGCAGGAGGTGGTGAGGACCGACGTCTGGAGGTGGAGTGGGTTAGTCGCAGTCTGGCTCAGCGTCCGTGGGTGAGGTGAGCAGCGCAGGTGGATGTTGTGGGCCAGCGACTGGGGGTGCTGGGGGCCCTGCGTCGGTGGGAGCGGTAAGGCCACGTGGTAGGCTTGGCTCCGCCGAATTGGATAGGGTTTGGGCAGTTCAGTGGTAGGTGCCCCAAAGGGGAGGCTTACCCTCTCGGTGCAGGTAGCGGAGGTTCGGTGGCGTCCTGGAAAGGTCCCTGGTCTGGGGCCGGCTGGTGCAGGGCAGCCCGCAGGGTACTGGGAGGCCCAAAGCAGTTCCCAGGCAGGGCCGCTGGGTGTTGGATGCTGGGTGCCCCGAGGTGGCGGCAGGGTGTCAGCGACTGGAAGCGGGCGGTCTGGGGTGGTCCCTGAGCTAGCAGGGAGGGCTCCAGGGAGACCGTGAGGCCGTGCCAGTTCCTGGTGGTCCAGGGTAGTCAACGAGGACCCAGGGCTGATGGGGAGGGCCCTGGGCAGGCAGGCAGGTCGGTGGGACCCGGTGGGCAGAGCGGAGACAGTCCGGGCAGATGTCTGGCGATGCGGTCCGGTCGCGGCTCGGCCGCGGCAAAAATTGAGGCCCCGGCTTCAGGTGCGCGGGTAGGCCGCGATTCCCGGAGCTCCGGAAAAAGGTCCAGAAGCCTTCCCTGGTGGTCGGGCTGGGCCGGGAGTGTCTTAGGGGCCCTGCTGGGGTCCGCTGCGGCCCGGATGGCAGCGGATTGGGGCTAGGAGCGCAGGAGCTCCTAACGCATGTCTGCTCCCGCCGCCATCTTGAATAAATATATTCAGGAGGAATGGATTTAGTGTTCATGACCCACCTGTGCTGATCTCTGTAGGAGTGTCCTCCTCTATAAATGTCCCCGTTATTCCATCCTCCTCCATAGACTGCTGATCATCCCTCACATACGCCTCTTCTTCTTCTGCTTTCACCTCAAATTCTATATCGATTGGATCTCCACTCTAAATCAAGGAAATGAGAGAGAATATCATCTGTAAAATATAAGCTCACACAAAATATCCACACATTGTCTTTACAAGTCCATGTTCTAGATGCTCCATCCCACCAACCTTGCAATGGGGAGGGATGGTGTGACCTTCCTGTGTGGAATACAGAGGATGGGGACATCTCTCTGGTGGGTTCCTGGTATTAGGTGGCTCCATCATATCCTTGTGTCCTTCTGAAAACTCCTCCATCACTCCATACTCCTCATCCTCCTCTTTATACTCTTCTTTAACATCAATATTATCATCCCCGAGGATTCCACTCTGAAAGATATAATAAAACATTCATTGTAACAAACATGCTGTGTATAAATCACAACTACCAATAATTGTCATCATCTACCTGATGATGGTGAGGGATGGTGTGACCTTCCTGTGTGGAATCCCGGGAATACAGAGGACGGGGACATCTCTCTGGTGGGTTCCTGTAGCTGGATGACTCCACCATGGTGTCCTGGTACAGATCTTTGTGTTCTTTTAGAAGCTCTGACTCCTCCATCCCCCCATCCTCATCCTCCTCCTCTTTTATCTCTTCTTTAACCTCACCTTTAGGATCTCTCAGGTTTCCACTCTGAATATATAATAAAAATGCCATCAATGGTAACAATGCAGATAATGTACAGATCCTAATGATACTATCAGTGATTGTTCCTCATCTACCTGATGATGGTGAGGGATGGTGTGACCTTCCTGTGTGGAATCCCGGGAATACAGAGGACGGGGACATCTCTCTGGTGGGTTCCCATGACTGGATCCATCTGTAGGAAACACACACACTGACTGAATCCATTGTTTCTATGTGTTTATCAGATGATGGGGGATCTAGGTGGATCCTCCGTACTGCTCTCTCCTTTACAATAAAGTCTCCTCTTACCCGGTGATGTGAGGGGCGGCTGATTGTCCATCATGACGTCCTTGTAGAGATCCTTGTGTCCTTCTAAATACTCCCACTCCTCCATGGAGAAATAGACAGTGACACCCTGACACCTTATAGGAACCTGACACACACAATGATACAGTCACCATCCAGACACATCCCTTGTCTGTTACTGGAGAATGTCCCAGAATTCCCGGCACCGCTCACCTCTCCTGTCAGCAGCTCAGTGATCTCTCTGGTGACTTCTAGAATCTTCTTCTTCTTTCTCTCTTCTATCAGGGAGGGAGGTGGAGGCAATGTGATGTCATATGATCTCCAGACTTCACAGGAGGAAAACTCTACATCTGAACACAAATAGTCACATCAAATGATATTCCCAGAATCCTCCTCACCTCTCCATTCAGGTCTCCATTTTATTAAAGCCCCACTTCAGGCTGAGGTATAATTCCCCCCACAGGACCCCCACACTACGCAGGGTGTAGGCTTGTTGCAGCATTCTGATGTCATTACATACAACGCAGGACCAACAGTCCCACTTTACATGTGAGGATACCAAGGGACCCCACATCCTAAGAGCATCAGAAAAATGCCAGATGGAGGGACATTGGGGGGAGGAGCTGTGAGGTCAGTGTGATGTCATAGGATTCTCTGACTCTGGATGGAGGGACATTGGGAGGAGGAGCTGTGAGGTCAGTGTGATGTCATAGGATTCTCTGACTCTGGATGGAAGGACATTGGGAGGAGGAGCTGTGAGGTCAGTGTGATGTCATAGGATTCTCTGACTCTGGATGGAGGGACATTGGGAGGAGGAGCTGTGAGGTCAGTGTGATGTCATAGGACATATAGACTCTGGATGGAGGGACATTTGGATGGGGAGACTTGAGGGGTCCTCTATATGGGGCTCCCATGCAAACCAAATCCTTGTTCCTGGGTGCGTCCTACCTCTCCTAAACTGAAGAGTGACCTTTGACCTTTACCATCCAGAAATCTGTCCGGAATCTGTGGAAGTAAGCTGTCATGTGATCAGGTGACGTGCGGAGGAACGGAGTGTAAATAGCAGACAATTGTCTCCAGAGCCCCTAATGGTGGGGATGGATTTGGCGGCGTGCTGGTGCCAAGTTTCCTCCCCCCAGGGTCACTGCAGGTGTGGAGAAAAGCTGTGTAAGAGGATATGGAGGAGAGATGAGGAGGAGATCCAGGAATCAGGAGAAAGGTCAGGGCAAGCAACAGACGAGCGCATCCAAGAGACCAAGCCGGGGTCACTACACAGAAAATCAATCCAAGGAAACAACAGGCAGGACGAGGAATAGCAAGAAGGAGCTGAGAGACAAATGAGAATATTGCTCAGCCAATGGGAGATGATCTCAGCATTATTATTATTATTATTATACAGTATTTATAAAGCGCCAATAGTTCACTCAGCATGACTTCCATCATGAAGGAGATGAGGGGGAGGGGAGGAAGTCACTGAAGGTGACCATAGATCCATGGAAATTCAGCTGGTTCAGCAGGGATCGCTCACATTTCCATCCATGTGTGGCCACTGCCGGATAAAAGCCACTCCCCCAGCGGCTGCAGCCAATAGCTTCAGTGCTGATCTGTGTATTCTGAGAGAGGAGGAGTCCCCCCATTGTCAGAATACAAGAGTGCAGCGGGGAGGATTCCCCCCTCCACCTCCAATGTGTGGATGGGGGAATCGCTTCAGTTGTTATGGTCATCCCGCTGGCTGAACGATAAAACTGAACCATGTAGGCCAGCTTTGGGAGCAAATATATTATCATCAACTCCTCCCCCTGAAGGGGTTCATCTACATATTACCTCCTCTGCTACTAGATCCAGGAATGTGGACTATCTGCTTCCTCCTGATTTACCTCTCCCCTAAAATGTCCTGTCTGTATCTGACATCACTTCCTGTCTTTACATGACATCACTTCCTGTCTGACATCACTTCTGTCTATCTACCATAGAGACTTCCTGACTTTACCTGACATCACTTCCTGTCTGTACCTGACATCACTTCCTGTCTTCCATAGAGACTTCCTGTCTGGGTAGAAGTGAGATCCCCACTTTGTGGAGCTCAGAGGAACTGCAGCCCCGAGAAGCGTCTGGTAGTGTGACCCCGGCCTTGTGCTGGGTGTGTATGGACTGTAGATCCTTATAGAGGGGTCACCTCCACTCCCACCAAGGGGGACAGAAATATATGACTCCTCGGGGGAGGGGTTTTGGCCCCTTTGATTTTGCAGTAACATTGATTGCAGATTTAGTCCTGTAGAACATCTGCTATATGGATACAAAGCCCCCCAGCTGGGAGTAAAGGGTGGAAATGGCTGGTGACCCCCAGATTTGGGCAATCATGTCATCACTATAAATGGATAAAACCCGCGCTATGTGTAACAACTCCAAACCTACAAAAACCTTCTAGCGGACTGCTGCTGTAACAAAGGGAAGGATTCCCAGTCATCTAGAAGAGCATTATGTGTCACAGCGCTGTCCTATTGTGTGTGCACAGAAATCATCACAAATACACTACAAATATGTGGAGACATTCAGAGATAACGAGCTCGGGGCTCCAAATCCTATTCTCTGCACATCCACTGCTTCCACTTTACACCCACTTCATTGGTCTTATGGGGTTTATCAATAAATGAAGGAAACTGAACCGTGTGCAAATCCATCCACAACATAAAGTGCTTTGTGCTCAAGATGCTGCTCCCTGCACATCCACTGCTTCCACTTTACACCCACTTCATTCATCTCATCAGATTTGCTGCTATAGGAAATCATGTAAATGATGTCCCATCTCGCTGCTCATAAAAACAATTCTGCAGCTAATTGGCCACTAGGATTGCTTTTACATGAAAGCCGACCTCCAGCTAATAAACCAGCACTAGAATGATGCCTGTAGCTGCAAGCATCCTCCCGGTATAACCACTCCAAGTCCAGCGACGTTCCAGTACATTGCTGGTCCATGTTGGACATATATGTACCAGCAGAGAACACGGACATACGATGAATCGGGTCTGCGGACCAATATGACTGCAATTCATTCTTTTCTGTAATGTCCATGTTGGGGGTTCGGCCCAAACAAGTTTTAATTTCATAAACGGTGATAGAGTTCCATGTGAATTGTGTGACAAGAGCTGAATTTGGGGGGCGGCCATGTATTGTGGTGTATAAATTGCCTTGGCCCACAATTGGTACAAATCTTCTGTGAAGAACAGTGGAGGGGCTGAACACTAGTGCTGGCAGTGACCGGGCCGATCCGGCTAACACTGAGTATTGGGGACACTATACAAGGCCGGCACTTCTACACATGAATTGGTTTCACTGTATATAATTCTATGATTATCACTCATTAGTATATGTTTGTATATTCAGTATTTCTATTCACTTATTATTTATATATTAGGTAGCGCTGCATCAATTTATTATGTTTTTGGTTATTTCCCTGTCATAAGGTATATGATAGATGGTAGCAGCTTCCTCTTATTAGGAGTTTTTTATGTCATCAGTATTGAGTTAGGAGCGCAGGAGGTTCACACCATTAAATTCTAGGAGCAGACCTCCTCCGTACTCCATACTGATGACCTAGAAGGGGCTATAAATGTGTCACCTATAGATAATACCGGGGACTAAAGGTTGTCACCATTTCAGCACACACAACTTAAGGTTTGACATGTTGGATATCTATTTACTCGCTGCAACCTCGGCTTTTATATTTTTACACATAAATGGGTCATTTATTGCTTTTTTGTGCCATGAAATTAACTTAAGTGTATTTTTTACTGAAATTTGGCATTTCCTAGACTTTCTGATAATATTTTCTGACATAAAACATTAGAACTGCCGCTATTTTATTCTCTAAAGTCTCTACTTTCAGAAAATCGATATTTTGGGGGTTTCGTGTCATCTTTAGGGCTAAAATGATTTTTTAAATGTTTGCAAAAATGGCTCTGGGAGTGAAAGGGAGGAAGGATAAGCCGGATACTCCCCTTTCCTGAGGAGCAGCCAATCGGTTCTCATTACACTGCAAGGAATCTCCCCTCCCTGCTAGTCCCCGGGTGCAGTGCTGGAGACAGGCGGGGGAGGGGAGGAGGAGATAAACAGAACAATGTTACACATATTAAATGTTTTAGTCGCTATAAAGTCCCTTTCATTTTTGAAACCCCCGGACATTCCTTAAAGAGCCTCAGATTTATATACATTTTCTGTTAAAAAGGAATGTTTCCTTCCTCCTGAGCAGCAATGTAAGGGGCTCTATGCTCCATACTCCTGACCCCGGCACTCCATCATTGTGTTGGCTGCATAGTGTAATGATTGCCCATTGGCTGCCTGTGTAGTGTCATCATTGCCCTTTGTAGGCCATGTATGGTCAGGATGGTCCTTGTCTTGTCTATTTATTGTCAGTGCTGTTTGTTTAGAGGACCATATTACTAGAATTTATCTCCACAATGAGGAGAATGTTCCGGCCCCGGAAGTGGGGGAATGTTCTGCCCCTGAAGGGGTTCATCTGGGTTCCCACACTATATATGTGTGTATCATCATCTGCTGGAGATAAAAGACGTCACAGTGACTATGGAGGAAGAGGACGGACACGCCTATGGAGGAAGAGGACGGACGTGACTATAGAGGAAGAGGACGGACGTGACTATGGAGGAAGAGGACGGACGTGACTATGGAGGAAGAGGACGGACGTGACTATGGAGGAAGAGGACGGACACGCCTATGGAGGAAGAGGACGGACGTGACTATGGAGGAAGAGGACGGACGTGACTATGGAGGAAGAGGACGGACGTGACTATGGAGGAAGAGGACGGACGTGACTATGGAGGAAGAGGACGGACGTGACTATGGAGGAAGAGGACGGACGTGACTATGAAGGAAGAGGACGGACATGATGATGGAGGAAGAGGATGAACATGACTATGGAGGAAGAGGACGAACATGACGGGGGTTACTGGGTGTAAATAGGAAATAACATCTTATTACCTCCTCTGCTGCCAAGTGCAGCAAAATATCTCTGATCTGCTTCCTCCCAAATCACCTCTCGGAATGGCCTGTCTGAACCTGACATCACTTCCTGTCTGTATTCCATAGAGAAGTCCTGTCTGGGGAGAAATGAGATCCCCATCTTGTGGATTTCAGAGAAACAGCAGCCCCAAGAAACTTCCCCTAAAGACCATTCCAGCATTGTATCTACCTTACAGGGATACCAGAGAAGATCAAAAAGAACTAAAAAACAGTAAGAAACAATAAACCTAACTCTTATGCAACCAACTGTTTATATAATATATTTTACTACAGATAGAAAAGTCTTAAAGACACAGAACACAAGATAAAAACAAAATACATAATAAAACAGAGACCTCCAAAACAGATCTTTTTGGGTAAAAAAAATGCAAAAATAAATCCAAAGGCATAAAAATATCTATCAATCCACTCATAATGAAGATGTTAGACATAAATGACAAGGATGTAATGGTCACAGAGGAATGGTGATGGAGATCTCTCACAGTAAGAACACTTCCTTGAATGGTTCTATAAATAAAGAATGAATCCTGGAGGGAATAAAGCTGTAAAGCAATAAATAATATATAAACTGGGCCATCCACTTCATCCATAAAGACATTGTGATTGAAGATCTTCTAGATCACATAGAAGGAGGACTCATCCATGATTTCATACATTTGTTTGGAAGGATAGAACAATCCTCAGAAGGGAACATGTAGGATGACAGGAAAGGCTCCTGACTGGTGAGATCCTCCAAACATAATGATGACATCCATGAACTGGAGCGAGCTCGTTGGGGTGATAAAGCCAATCTGGAAACACTGTGTAGACGTTCTCCAAGAACTCAGCACACTCCAGGTGTGGAGAAAGTCTCCAGGTGGGTTTAGCCTGTCATTTATCATAGGTAGAAATGTCCACACATGGACTTCCACAGGGACCCCCAGACTACATATAGAACCTGTACAGTGTCCCCTGTAATGAACTGCTTCCCACCAGGCCTATAGCAGAATGACAGCTGAGCGGGATCTCTCCCATCCTGGGTGGACATCATATGAAGTCCTCCAAGTGTAGCGACTCTGCTGTATCTTGATATGTCAACTGCTGTGTCCACTAGATGACAGATCATTGTACCAGGCCAGCCCAGTACCATGTGATTGCTATGACCAATCACAGTGATCACATGACAGTTGTACACAATAAATGTCTTTCATTCATAGCCATCCATTGTGTACTATTGTGATGGTCTCTGTGATTTGTCTCTGCCTCACTACCTCTACTGGAAATGTATTCCCGGCATCAACTACTCTTTCAGTAAAATATTACTTTCTGAGATTAGTTGTGAACTTTCCTCCAGTTAGTTGGAGGTCATGTCCCGTGTTCTTCATTTTGGTTTCATATTGAAAATCCTGCCCTCCTGAACCTTATTCACTCCCTTGTTGTATGTAAAGGTTTCAGTCATGTCTCCCCTTTCCCTTCTCTCCTCCAGACTGGACATGTTACGTTCCTGAAGTCTCTCCTGATATCACTATTTGTATTCCCCGTCTCTGGACTCGTTCTATCTTATCAATACCTTTATGTAAGTGAGGTCTCCAGAACTGGACACAGTATTCTAAATGAGGTTGCTGGTGACCCCTCTAGTGATATAAAGACCTATATAGGGGAATCGGGACCTCCTTCCTCCTGCTGGTGACCTCTATAGTGATATAAAGATCTAAATAAGTACCCCAAATCCTTTTCTTCTGAAGTGCTGGCAAGCAACATAACCCCCATGTTGTACTCTCTCAAGGGATTCTTTTTCCCTAGGTGCATTATGTTACATTTAGAAACATTGAACTGAAATTTCCACTTTTTTGACCAATCATCCAGCAATGCCAAATCCTGTTCCATGTTACAGACACCTCCAGGGATATCCTCCCTATTACACACCTTTGTGTCCTCAGCAAAGAGACATCCCCTTACCCAACAACCCTTTAGTTATATCCCTTACATATAGATTACATAGAACAGCTCCCAGTACAGAACCTTGGGGTACACCACTAGTGACTGCTCTCTGTTCCGAGTGAACCCCATTTACAACCACACTCTGGTATCTCTCCTTTAGCCAACTGCACATCCACTGAACCCCCCAAGGGCTAAGTCCTAGCTTGTCCAACTTCTGTATTAGATCATTATGTGGAACCATATCACATGCCTTGCTGGAATCAAGATATTCTATGTCCACAGCACCACCCTGGTCCAAAATGATGGTAATACAGTCAAAAAGTCCAATCAGATGAGTCTGCCATGATCTGCCCTCAGCAAAGCCATGCTGCTTTGGATCCAGCAAGTTGTGTGTTTCTAGATGATCAATGATCCTTCCTTTCAGGAGTGATTCCATTAACTTGACTACCACCAATGTTAGACTTACTGGCCTGTAATTGCCGGCTTCTACCTTGCTGCCCTTCTTGGATGGAACACACTGTGCACTCCATTACATGAACAACATTGGGAGTTCTGCAATCATCATCTGATCAGGATACACAGGGATATGAGCCAATAGTAGATCAGCAGGTGCCTACAGGTTACCACCCCACAGGGATATGAGCCAATCGTAGATCATCAGGTGCCTACAGGTTACCAGTCCAAAGGGTTATGAGCCAATCATAGATCAGCAGGTGCCTACAGGTTATCACCCCACAGGGATATGAGCCAATCGTAGATCAGCAGGTGCCTACAGGATACCACAACACAGGGTTATGAGCCAATCATAGATCACCAGGTGCCTACAGGTTACCACCCCACAGGGTTATGAGCCAATCATAGATCACCAGGTTGTCGGAACTGTTCTGGGCTCACAGAATGAAACAGGAAGGCTGAACTTATCATCACTACATGGACATGCTGGAAGCCATTTTGTTCTGTATATTCTATTTCATGGTTTCTGAACACAGATTCTAAGAGCATTCCAAGGTGGTTACAGCTTATGTTCCCAGGTTATAAATCTGGGGGGAGGTATGGTGGGATCAGACGGCTACAAGATGAAGACTAGACATGACACCAAGTGGTAAGATAAATGGATGAGTCCATGTCTAGATTGAACAAAGGACACAAGAACTGCTCACAATGATTATTTCCCATGATCCTCTGGAAAGAGTGCATATTATACCTTACATTGTATATGGTGTTATTATTATGTGACAGGAATATCTGATCCAAAAATGTCAATTATATTATTATTAGTATTACATGAAGTGAATGCTTGCTTACTTATGTCATCCAGGTTTATATTACTATATTCCATTTCCACATACATATATTTATATGAAATGGTTTAACAATGAATACATATTGATATATTGGGGATATTCTGTTTGTAACATTATAAAGTATCAGTTTGAGTTCATTGTATGACAACGTTGTTATGTTACAGAAGACGTGAGATAAGAAGTCTCAGTATAATGACCTCATATTTTTGTAGGATATTTAGGTAGATTTGTTTTCTTTTCCAGAATCACTTAATTAATACATTACTTGATATATATTACTAGATTTTTTTTCTCCAGAATCACTTAAAAGTGGTTGTAAAACCCAAATATTTAAAAAATTTACTTTTTGCCATAAATTAATACATTTTAATGTAAACATCCATACAGCTGTGAGCGTACCTCAGAAAAATGCTCCTTTAGCTTGTCTCAGCCCTCCAAAAACTGCTGGTCTGTGGGCGTGGCTTAGGACCAGAGAATAGTAGGCGGAGATATGATGTCACACAATCCCCCAGTTATACCCCCCTCCATCCTCGGCTCAAGAACAATCACTGGTGCTGATGAGTGCTGAGTTGTGGATCTTGTGAAGGCAGAGACCAGCATGGAGAGGACACCCCCTCCCCCACCCCTTGCAGTGTATTACATGGAGGCTCATACTGGTCTCCTCCTCAGCACAGCCTGTCACTCACAGGAGAAGGGGAGTGGTGACACCATATTTCTGCTGGTGTCAGATTTATTCTGCTCAGAAGATCAGGTGGGATTTCTGGAGAAAGGGATGGCTTCAAGATACCAGACTAAGCTGAATGGCTCAGTAAAGGTAAAATCTACCCAACTGCAGGATTAGACGGATTTGTGTTTTTTAGGGTTACAACCACTTTCAGTAATACATTATTAGCAGTGACATGGGTACCAGTCTGTGTGACACCAAACCTGGCAGAAAAGCAGTTCTCTCTAAATGTAGTCATGTCCTTACCAGCCGAGGTTAAAGGTCAACCCTTGTCATGTTCCAGAAGACATGTCAGAGAATTCCTCATCCTATACTGCCCCCTTCAGGTCCCTGAAATCAATTAGTAGAGAAAATAGCACCTAGTCTGACGTCATTGTGAGGAGAGATGAGCTTTGCCCCGCCTAGGTTTTATTTGGGGGATAAAAGTAAGAGACGGACAGAGAAGAGGACACACATCACAAAACAAGACCTCACAAGACAGGAGACAAGGGGCAACAGACGGACACAGACACCCCCTGAAGTGAGCGCACTGAAAGCTGACATCACTGACACCATACAGTCCATATTGGGAACTAGAACTTTCATTTTCCTCAGATAACTTGTACTCCCCTTATATCTCCAGATACATTGTTTAGTCCGATAACGGTTCTGGTGAGCACAGGAGGGGATGTGACGTCATTTTACCTGCAGTATAAATTATTATCATTTCACTCCTCTGGGGAAGATTGATTTTACATATCCCTGAAGCTGATTCTGGCTTCTAGTCAATGGTTTATCCGGATGTATACAGTATATATATGACAAGGCAGACTACTTCATGTAACATTACATCTTCATCTCAGATTGTAAGCGGATTGGATTGGCCTGTGTATGGGATTCCAGATCAAGTCATGGCAAGGTACACGTTGAGCGTTGAATATCTGGGTGTAGAGAGATCACGGGGGGGATTTGTATATCTGTTGTCACATGTTGCTGAGTTACTGATTTCTTACACGACATTTCCAGACAGTTGGATGTAATTCATTAATATTTGGCAGTAATTGCTGGCTTGTATTTCTCCCCATTATTGTGGATTAGATCATTGTACTGTTATCTTGTATTGTTTATTATTTATCATCACCTATTAGATTTCATCCCCATTTTGTACTGATTTATATTATTAATAAATGTATATTTTTGCACATTATTGTGTTTTATTTTGTCTTCCAATTATCACAAATACAGAACTGGGATGTCGGTTACTTTGTGAGAATTAGTAGGGAATCTCCTTCATTCCAGATCCCGCCTGTTTCCATGAATTGTATACGGATTATTTCCTCACAGATAAAGTTCTGACAATTTGTACCGTTCTGGTGTTTTTGATCCTCAGAAATGAGATCTGCCGTCATCAGACATGATGGATTTTCAGACATCTATCCCATAGTTTGTAGACTCTATAACTCTCCTACACACTGAATCATAGACACTGATTGGGGTTATTGTACCCAAGAAATGGCGCAGAATACACCTTTATCTACATTTATAAGGAAAGACGATTTATTTGTAAAAACAAGAAAAATGGTAAAAAGTGGTGTTTAATACCACCAAAATAAATATCTATTTGTGTGAAAAAATTAAAAAAATATAATTTGGGTACAATGTTGCATGACTGTGTAATTGTCATTCAAAGTGTGAGAGCGCTGATAGTTACCAGTCAGCCTGGGTAGGAAGGGGGGGGAAGTGTCCGGTATACAGGAGGTAGAACAATTTCTTTTTAAACAGACCTCCAAGTGTTTGTGAAATCTCCCACCACAAAATGTACTCAGCCAATCACAGGGCAGGACTCCATTTTTATTCTTCTGCCATCAATAGCCAACCCGGTCCCACACTTCATCCATGTCTTTGGGGACCTCTGATCTCCTTATGAACTGTTTCTTCCATGATGAAGATCAGCCATGGAGTATATCTGAGGTGTATATCAGGGTGTGCTTCTTCCCCACATGAGAGCTGGGATGTCCAGCAACATTCATCTAGAAGACATTTCCCACACTCAAGGCACTAATAAACCTCCAGGGTTGTGTGGGACCCCTGATGTACAGGAAGACAGGACTTCAGTGAGGAACATTTCCCTCACTCAGGACAGGAAAGTGGCTTCTCCCCCGTGTGAGATCTCTGATGTCTGGAAAGATGGGACTTCATTGAAAAACATTTCCCACACTCAGGACAGGAATATGGCTTCTCCCCCGTGTGAGATCTCTGATGTCTGGAAAGAAGGGACTTCATTGAAAAACATTTCCCACACTCAGGACAGGAAAGTGGCTTCTCCCCCGTGTGAGATCTTTGATGTGTGTAAAGATTGGACTTCACTGAAAAACATTTCCCACACTCAGAACAAGAATACGGCTTCTCACCTGTGTGAGACCTTTCATGTTTGGCAAGATCTGATTTTTGTGCAAAACATTTCCTGCACTCAGGACAGGAATATGGCTTCTCCCCCGTGTGAAATCTCTGATGTCTGTAAAGACTGGACTTCCTTGAAAAACATTTCCCGCACTCAGGACAGGAATATGGGTTCTCTACCACGTGAGTTCTCTGATGTCTGTAAAGACTGGACTTGTCTGAAAAACATTTCCTGCACTCAGGACAGGAATACGGCTTCTCTCCCGTGTGAGATCTCTGATGTCTGAAAAGATCGGACTTATAACGAAAACATTTCCCGCACTCACTACAAGAGAAGCTCTTCCCTGTTGGAAGGCCGGCCCGGTCCCGCACAGTCTGAGGTTCCTCAGGATACGAGGAATCCGATGGTCCATCTACACTGGGTGGTGCCGGATGGACATTGGAGGGAGCCGGGTTTTCTCCTGGACTATACTGTGTGATGTCCTCATCTTCTACTTTCCAGTCTGGAGACAAAGTGAGACAATCCTCGGAGGTTTTCCTCATCTCCCGGCCATGGACTAAAATACAAAGACAAAGAGGATCACTAGACAGGAGCTGATTGGTTCCCTCAAACCAGGACTCCGCCCACATCAGGCAGCTTGGTCTCTGAAGAGCTTACAATTCCACGCTCAAGGGAACTAGGAAATGGCTCCTCTGATCTCCTACCAGGTCATTTCTTTATTCATGGACCTTAGTCAGAGAGTGAGGAAACAACCAGAACTGTCTTTTCTAGGAGGGACAGTGATGAGGGGATTATAGGACGAGGGTCCCCACCCCCTCTATCACTCATCGCCATCTTCCCAACACAAGAAGTACTGCACTTCCTTATTTACTCCATGATTTAGTCATGAAGAACAGCGGGGCTGAGCCCCACCAGAGGTCAGAGAGTGAGGATGGGGGGGAGAACAACCAAGATGAAGACTGGACTGATCCGGAAGACCACCATCATTGGGGTATTGACTCCTCCCTCATTATCACTTTCTGTTTAAGGGTCCAAAGTTGGAGGATGTTATCACATTATTATCACCATGTAAAAGTCTGTGCTCCAATCACATCATCCGATATAAAATGTCCAGCTGGTAGGAAATGGGGGAAAAATAATTAAGGCCTACAGCATGTAATTTACAACTTATCATAAAGGACACAAAAGTTAGGACTATACAGTATATTTTATGATTTCTTCTATATTCATATGGTGATCTAGCCAGTAAATCTGTTTTATAAAAACTCTGCAGCAGAATGTATCAGTTCCAGGGATGAGGCAGACCATTTACCACTGACAGGGGGCTTACAATGATCAGCTTTTATTTATTCATGTAAAACTTTTATCCCAAAAGGAACAAAACCTGTTTGATGTAACTGATTATGAAGTGTGAGCTGGAGTTTGGCTTCAAATAGTTGCTGTTTTTAAATCTGCCAATGCATCTAACACTCCCCTCCCCCCAGACTGACCATGCTGCTGTTTCCACAGTGGGGGCGCTCTAATACAGAAGGTGTGTTACTGGCAGATCATCAGGTGAAAACAGGGAAAAAAGCCAAAGAAAAGGAATGCAGCCGCCACACCCAATGATTGGTGAGCTGCAATATGGGACATTTGTGGTTTAATATCCCTTTAGTTTGGTTGGTGAAATCTCATCCTATGTCCAGTGATAGCAGTGACATCTACTGGCCACAGTGAGACATCACAAGACAACCTAAACTTAGGGAGAAACCAAGTGAAGAACTATACAATCAGCCTGAGCCAAGTACAGCCCAGCCACAAACTAAACCCACATAGTACCTCTATTCAGGACAAGGGGGCCACACTAATAAATAGTGTAAGGATCACATCAAATTGGTGTTTAGTAATCAGAGATCACTTACAGGGGTTGTAACCCTCAGACATGGAATATGAACAAACATATCCCTCTACAGTGTGTACTTGTCTCACTCCAGAGCAATAACAGTCATTTCTGTCTGCTGTCTCCTTCCTCTGCAATCAGTAGCTGAGTCACCTCTGACAATTTTCCTGACACCAAGAGAAAAAAAGATGACAGGGGAGGGAGCTCATGCACACAGCCTGTGATTGACAGCCTCAGCTCTGTTCCTGTGTGAAAAGGGTGTGTCCCTTCCCACTAATAATCTCTCAGAACTCACTTCACTGAGCTCTAAAAATAGGGACTTCAGCTCTCTGCCCCCTTTTTTCTGACCTCTTGGACAAGCTGTATAAATTCTGTACTTTGAACAAATATAGAGAAGAGAGGCTGCAAATAAATAATGTACAACGTATGTAGGAGGATTTGTTTTATCTCTGTGTATCACCTGAGGCCAGTCACTTCTCTGGGTATATGGAGGGTTTACAACCACTTTAACTGGTTATTTGAGACAAGTTGCAGAGATCCCACACCGCTGCCTCCCATCTCCTGAGACTGCACTCAGTGACTTGGGTCTGAGACACTACAGACATATCCCTCCACCCGGCACAGCCAGCAGACCACAGAGCAAGGAACCCTGGGAGAAATGTTCTGTCAGAGATCTTAATAGATCTGGACATGAGGAAGGACACCCAAGACACACACCCCAGGTGCCTAGGTCTAGTAACACTTATGATGTAATGAACATTTTTCTGCCAGCTGAACCCCAGAACCTCCATAAATCCAGTCTAGATACATAAATTGTGTCTGCAGCACAGAGAAGGAAGATTATCCGAGAGAAATCCAGGAATACAGGACGGGGAACACAGCTCAGGAAAGTGACCAGGGGATTACAGGCTGATATCACCCAGTCCCCGCCCTACTCTGGACCAATCAGTGAGCAGTATGGGTGGAGGAATGGATTTAGTGTTCATGACCCACCTGTGCTGATCTCTGTAGGAGTGTCCTCCTCTATAAATGTCCCCGTTATTCCATCCTCCTCCATAGACTGCTGATCATCCCTCACATACGCCTCTTCTTCTTCTGCTTTCACCTCAAATTCTATATCGATTGGATCTCCACTCTAAATCAAGGAAACGAGAGAAAATATCATCTGTAAATATAAGGTCACATAAAAGAACTCCACACATTGTCTCCATGAATCCATGTTCTAGATGCTCCATCCCACCAACCTTGTAATAGTGAGGGATGGTGTGACCTTCCTGTGTGGAATCCCGGGAATACAGAGGACGGGGACATCTCTCTGGTGGGTTCCTGGTATTAGGTGGCTCCATCATATCCTTGTGTCCTTCTGAAAACTCCTCCATCACTCCATACTCCTCATCCTCCTCTTTATACTCTTCTTTAACATCAATATTATCATCCCCGAGGATTCCACTCTGAAAGATATAATAAAACATTCATTGTAACAAACATGCTGTGTATAAATCACAACTACCAATAATTGTCATCATCTACCTGATGATGGTGAGGGATGGTGTGACCTTCCTGTGTGGAATCCCGGGAATACAGAGGACGGGGACATCTCTCTGGTGGGTTCCCATGACTGGATCCATCTGTAGGAAACACACACACTGACTGAATCCATTGTTTCTGTGTGTTTATCAGATGATGGGGGATCTAGGTGGATCCTCCGTACTGCTCTCTCCTTTACAATAAAGTCTCCTCTTACCCGGTGATGTGAGGGGCGGCTGATTGTCCATCATGACGTCCTTGTAGAGATCCTTGTGTCCTTCTAAATACTCCCACTCCTCCATGGAGAAATAGACAGTGACACCCTGACACCTTATAGGAACCTGACACACACAATGATACAGTCACCATCCAGACACATCCCTTGTCTGTTACTGGAGAATGTCCCAGAATTCCCGGCACCGCTCACCTCTCCTGTCAGCAGCTCAGTGATCTCTCTGGTGACTTCTAGAATCTTCTTCTTCTTTCTCTCTTCTATCAGGGAGGGAGGTGGAGGCAATGTGATGTCATATGATCTCCAGACTTCACAGGAGGAAAACTCTACATCTGAACACAAATAGTCACATCAAATGATATTCCCAGAATCCTCCTCACCTCTCCATTCAGGTCTCCATTTTATTAAAGCCCCACTTCAGGCTGAGGTATAATTCCCCCCCACAGGACCCCCGCACTACGCAGGGTATAGGCTTGTTGCAGCATTCTGATGTCATTACATACAACGCAGGACCAACAGTCCCACTTTACATGTGAGGATACCAAGGGGCCCCACATCCTAAGAGCATCAGAAAAATGTCAGATGGAGGGACATTGGGGGGAGGAGTTGTGAGGTCAGTGTGATGTCATAGGATTCTCTGACTCTGGATGGAGGGACATTGGGAGGAGGAGCTGTGGGGTCAGTGTGATGTCATAGGATACCCTGACTCTGGATGGAGGGACATTGGGAGGAGGAACTGGGAGGTCAGTGTGATGTCATAGGATTCTCTGACTCTGGATGGAGGGACATTAGGAGGAGGAGCTGTGAGGTCAGTGTGATGTCATAGGATTCTCTGACTCTGGATGGAGGGACATTGGGAGGAGGAGCTGTGAGGTCATTGTGATGTCATAGGATTCTCTGACTCTGGATGGAGGGACATTGGGAGGAGGAACTGGGAGGTCAGTGTGATGTCATAGGATTCTCTGACTCTGGTTGGAGGGGCATTGGGAGGAGGAACTGTGAGGTCAGTGTGATGTCATAGGATTCTCTGACTCTGGATGGAGGGGCATTGGGAGGAGGAGCTGTAAGGTCAGTGTGATGTCATAGGATTCTCTGACTCTGGATGGAGGGATATTGGGAGGAGGAGCTGTGAGGTCAGTGTGATGTCATAGGATTCTCTGACTCTGGATGGAGGAACATTGGGAGAGGAGCTGTGAGGTCAGTGTGATGTCATAGATAAAATGCACGCCCACGGTGACTAGCTAACTGAGGTGTGGTCTGCCCATGACTGGGGTAAAGAGGGAATAAGGGGACTTTGAGCATATAAGACTGACCTTGATATACCTTCACTGCCTGCACTATCTTTGGTCACCACTAGAGGGAGACTCCACTCCAATCCAGCTGGCTGACCACACACAGGCAAACACAAATCTTACATACAATCTTGTGCAAAGGTTGGGGAGCAATCTAGCAATTGGCACACCTTTCTAGGATTCCTCCAGCTATCCTACAAGCTAGAACCCCATTGTTAATCAGTCTTCCACTGTCCACCCCCCCACACCGGACACACAACAAACAGTAGCTTGCCACCACCCAACAGTTTGTCCGCAGACTGGTCTGCTGGGCCACCACACACACACCGATCTCCGTCTGGCAGATCTGCTACTTTACAATCTGCATGCTATCTGCCAACACGCAGTGCAATTACATACAGATTGGCAATGAACTTAGAGCAAGCACATAGACACTACAATACAACAATCTCTCTGGAGATATGAGCCTGAGCTTAGTACACAGAAGTCACTTAATAATTTTATGATTGAATACAAAAAGACACACAATTGGCTATTGACTATAACATAAAAGGGAATAAAAACAGAAATAAAACCTTACCAAGATTTATCCTGCGACTGGAGGAAGTCAAAGAAAGTCTGCAATTCACCAGTCATATTGAACCGACTCCGTACGAATCACCCCCTCCATATCTCAGGGTCCTCAATTTATTATTAGGACTTTAACCCTTGGCCAATCAACCCTCAGGGGTGTTCCTGTACCAACCCACAGGATGTTCTGTGTTCTGAGGTGCCCAATCTTGAATGGGCAAGAAACGGTTTGGATCACTGAGTCAGGAAAATTATTTCTGACACAAGCACATCAGTCCGATCGCGACAGTACCAATCACTGTTCAGCTGTCGCAATCAGGTGCCATATAACCATTTTGTGCATTTCTCTGGGATTCTACAGAGGCTACAAATACAGTTTTACATGCAGATGTAGCCTACAGTGTGTCCAATCAGAAGGAAGTATTTTCATCTCTCTGCAACTAATATTTTAGCTTTTATGAGAGATTAAATAGATTCCTCTGATCTATTTCCTGCTGACTCTTGTAGCCAAAATGACTAGGATTATTCTTTTAGGTTCAAGAAGGTGGCAAAGTCTGGCTACATAGGTGATGTTTTATTGGCATCCAGGTGTCACCTCGAGGTAAGAAGCTGCTCTGTCCTTTCAGATGCTAATTGGTGAACATATGTCTCTGACTGAATACTGAACACTTATCTGTAATAACATAGAATGAAAGTTGTGATGGACAGCAGAAATATTCTTTTTTTGTGTGTTGTCTGAAGTTCCTGGGCCTCACAGGGGGAGGGGAAATGGGATGTATCTCTATATAGAACAAAGGCAGCATGGCTCTGTGTGGCTGGGGAAAACCAGTCCAGGCCACTTCTTAGCAGGAAGCTGGGGACAATTGCAGGACCATGTGGGCTCGTTGTTGGGAGAGCTGGAACCATGATGGACAGGGCTACTCCTGCCTGAGCCTTAACTAAGAGATGCTTGGAACTGTACTTTGCTTTGTACACTGCTGGCTGGTGAGTCCCTGGATCGCTACCCTGTGAATTGCCCTCTGCTGTGCCCGGACCTCCTGCCTGCCAGAGCTACCTTCTGCTGTGGGCCCTGATTACCTTGCCTGCCTGAATTACCCTCTGCTGTGCCCGGACCTCCTTCCTGCTAGAGCTACCTTCTGCTGTGGGCCCTGCTTACCTTGCCTGCCTGAATTGCCCTCTGCTGTGCCTGGACCTCCTGCCTGCCAGAGCTACCTTCTGCTGTGGGCCCTGATTACCTTGCCTGCCTGAATTGCCCTCTGCTGTGCCCGGGCTCTCTTTGCCTCAACTGCCCCTCGGCTGTGTGCTAGAACTACCCGCTGTTGCTGTGTGCTGAGCAGGGTCGCCCCTGCTGCTGTCCGCTGTGAACCAGGACATCCCTGTTGGACCCGTGAGTTTATGCTCTCCTGTTTTCCCTGAACTGTTCTTGTACTCCCACTCCACCTACCTGTTGGATTACAACTACTACAGAGACTCACAGCACCTCCCTGTTGGATTACAACTACTACAGAGACTCACAGCGCCCCCTGTTTGGATTATAAACTGCTGTAGAGACTTTAACTTTGCCAGGTATTGTGGACTCTCTCTCCCCGTTGAGTGACTGTTGTCTGTTTTAATAAAGCTTTAAGTGTTTGCCGTCTGCCTTGTGTGTTCTGACCCGCTTACCCTCTGTCACAAAACTAAATCTACAATTTCAAATTTCTACTGATCACCTCACATCTCAGCTACTGATAACATGATTCTACTCTTACATTTATGTTACAGTGACATCATAGGACTCTCTGACTCTGGATGGAGGGACATTGGGAGGAGGAGCTGTGAGGTCAGTGTGATGTCATAGGATTCTCTGACTCTGGATGGAGGGACATTGGGAGGAGGAGCTGTGAGGTCAGTGTGATGTCATAGGATTCTCTGACTCCGGATGGAGGGACATTGGGAGGAGGAGCTGTGAGGTCAGTGTGATGTCATAGGATTCTCTGACTCTGGATGGAGGGACATTGGGAGGAGGAGCTGTGAGGTCAGTGTGATGTCATAGGATTCTCTGACTCTGGATGGAGGGACATTGGGAGGAGGAGCTGTGAGGTCAGTGTGATGTCATAGGACATATAGACTCTGGATGGAGGGATATTGGGAGGAGGGGCTGTGAGGTCAATGTGATGCAATAGGATTCTCTGACTCTGGATGGAGGGACATTGGGAGGAGGAGCTGTGAGGTCAGTGTGATGTCATAGGACATATAGACTCTGGATGGAGGGATATTGGGAGGAGGGGCTGTGAGGTCAATGTGATGCAATAGGATTCTCTGACTCTGGATGGAGGGACATTGGGAGGAGGACTGGTGAGGTCAGTGTGATGTCATAGGACATATAGACTCTGGATGGAGGAACATTTGGATGGGGAGATTTGAGGGGTCCTCTATATGAAGCTCCCATGCAAACCAAATCCTTGTTCCTGGGTGTGTCCTACCTCTCCTAAACTGAAGAGTGACCTTTGACCTTTACCATCCAGAAATCTGTCCGGAATCTGTGGAAGTAAGCTGTCATGTGATCAGGTGACGTGCGGAGGAACGGAGTGTAAATAGCAGACAATTGTCTCCAGAGCCCCTAATGGTGGGGATGGATTTGGCGGCATGCTGGTGCCAAGTTTCCTCCCCCCAGGGTCACTGCAGGTGTGGAGAAAAGCTGTGTAAGAGGATATGGAGGAGAGATGAGGAGGAGATCCAGGAATCAG